>NW_028274979.1:0-249626 GCF_037043125.1 Eumetopias jubatus
GTTCGACCCACATTTCTCTTCACAGTTCAGCGTGTGGCATTTTCCTTGTGTTTTCACACAAAGTACTGACAGCGCCTCTATCTTCCCGAAACAAGATCTGAGTTGGGAGAAGCTTTCGACACAAGTTCTTTCTCAAGCAGGGGTATATGGCACAGTAACTTGCGCCTTCACTTTTTTTTTTTTAATTTTTTTATTGTTATGTTAATCACCATATATTACATCATTAGTTTTTGGTGCAGTGTTCCATGATTCATTGTTTGTTCATAACACCCAGTGCTCCGTGCAGAACGTGCCCTCCTCAATACCCATCACCAGGCTAACCCATCCCCCTAACCCCCTCCCCTCTAGAACCCTCACTTTGTTTTTCAGAGTCCATCATCTCTCATGGTTCGTCTCCCCCTCTGACATACTCCCCTTTTCTTCCTTTCCTGTTATCTTCTTCTTTTTCTTTTTTCTTAAAATATGTTGCGTTATTTGTTTCAGAAGTACAGATCTGTGATTCAACAGTCTTGCACAATTCACAGCGCTCACCGTAGCACATACCCTCCCCAATGTCTATCACCCAGCCACCCCATCCCTCCCACCCCCAACCACTCCAGTAACACTCAGTTTCTTTCCTGAGATGAAGAATTCCTCATATCAGTGAGGTCATGTGATACATGTCTTTCTCTGATGGACATATTTCACTCAGCATAACACCCTCCAGTTCCATCCACGTCGTTGCAAATGGCAAGATCTCATTCCTTTTGATGGCTGCATAATATTCCATTGTGTATATATACCACGTCTTCTTAATCCATTCATCTGTCGATGGGCATCTTGGCTCTTTCCACAGTTTGGCTATTGTGGACATTGCTGTCAGAAACATTGGGGTGCACGTACCCCTTCGGGTCCCTACATTTGTATCTTTGCGGTAAATACCCAGTAGTGCAATGGCTGGATCGAACGGTAGCTCTATTTTCAACTGTTTGAGGAACCTCCATACTGTTTTCCAGAGGGGTTGCACCAGCTTGCATTCCCACCAACAGTGTAGGAGGGTTCCCCTTTCTCCACATCCCCGCCAACATCTGTCGTTCCCTGACTTGTTAATTTTAGCCATTCTGACGGGTGTGAGGTGGTATCTCACTGAGGTTCTGATTTGGATTTCCCTGATGCCGAGCGATGTTGAGCACTTTTTCATGTGCCTGTTGGCCATTTGGATGTCTTCTTTGGAGAAATGTCTGTTCATGTCTTCTGCCCATTTCTTGATTGGATTATTTGTTCTTTGGGTGTTGAGTTTGATACGTTCTTTATAGATTTTGGATACTAGCCCTTTATCTGATATGTCGTTTGCAAATATTTTCTCCCATTCTGTCGGGTGTCTTTCGGTTTTGTGGACTGTTTCTTTTGCTGTGCAAAAGCTTTTTATCTTGATGAAATCCCAATAGTTCATTTTTGCCCGGGCTTCCCGTGCCTTTGGCGATGTTTCTAGGAAGAAGTTGCTGCGGCTAAGGTCGAAAAGGTTGCTACCTGTGTTCTCCTTTAGGATTTGGATGGACTCCTGTCTCACGTTTAGGTCTTTCCACCATTTGGAGTCTATTTTTGTGTGTGGTGTAAGGAAATGGTCCAGTTTCATTCTTCTGCATGTGGCTGTCCAATTTTCCCAACACCATTTGTTGAAGAGACTGTCTTTTTGCCATTGGACATTCTTTCCTGCTTTGTCAAAAATAAGTTGACCATAGAGTTGAGGGTCCATTTCTGGGCTCTCGATTCTGTTCCATTGATCTATTTGTCTGTTTTTGTGCCAGTACCATACTGTCTTGATGATGACAGCTTTGTAATAGAGCTGGAAGTCCGGAATTGTGATGCCGCCAGCTTTGCTTTTCTTTTTCAGTATGCCTCTGGCTATTCGGGGTCTCTTCTGGTTCCATACAAATTTTAGGATTATTTGTTCCATTTCTTTGAAAAAAGTGGATGTTATTTTGATGGGGATTGCATTGAATGTGTAGATTGCTCTAGGTAGCATTGACATCTTCACAATGTTGATTCTCCCAATCCAAGAGCATGGAACGTTTTTCCATTTCTTTGTGTCTTCTTCAATTTCTTTCATGAGTATTTTCTTGTTTGATGAGTACAGATCCTTTGCCCCTTTGGTTAGATTTATTCCTGGGTATCTAATGGTTTTGGGTGCAATTGTGGATGGGATCGACTCCTTGATTTGTCTCTCTTCTGTCTTGTTGTTGGTGTATAGGAATGCCTCTGATTTCTGTGCATTGATTTTATATCCTGCTACTTGACTGAATTCCTGTATGAGTTCTAGCAGTTTTGGGGTGGAGTCTTTTGGGTTTTCCACATACAGTATCATATCATCTGCAAAGAGTGAGAGTTTGACTTCCTCTTTGCCGATTTGGATGCCTTTGATTTCTTTTTGTTGTCTGATTGCTGTGGCTAGGACTTCTAATACTATGTTGAATAGAAGTGGTGAGAGTGGACATCGCTGCCGCATTCCTGACCTTAGGGGAAAAGCTCTCAGCCTTTCCCCATTGAGAATGATATTCGCTGTAAGTTTTTCATAGATGGCTTTTATGATATTGAGGTATGTACCCTCTATCCCTACACTCTGAAGAGTTGTGATCAAGAAAGGATGTTGTACTTTGTCAAATGCTTTTTCTGCATCTATTGAGAGGCTCATATGATTCTTGCTCTTTCTTTTGTTACTGTATTGTATCACGTTGATTGATTTGCGGATGTTGAACCAGCCTTGCAGCCCAGGAATAAATCCCACTTGTTCCTGGTGAATAATCCTTTTAATGTACTGTTGGATCCTATTGGCTACTATTTTGGTGAGAATTTTTGCATCCATGTTCATCAAGGGTATTGGTCTGTAATTCTCTTTTTTGATGGGGTCTTTGTCTGGTTTTGGGATCAAGGTAATGTTGGCCTCCTAAAATGAGTTTGGAAGTTTCCCTTCCGTTTCTATTTTTTGGAACAATTTCAGGAGAATAGGTATTAATTCTTCTTGAAATGTCTGATAGAATTCCCCTGGGAAGCCATCTGGCCCTGGGCTTTTGTTTCTTGGGAGATTTTTGATGACTGTTTCAATTTCCTTCGTGGTTATAGTTCTGTTCAGGTTTTCTATTTCTTCCTGGTTCAATTTTGGTAGTTGGTACACCTCTAGGAAAGCACCCATTTCTTCCGGGTTATCTAATTTGCTGGCATAGAGTTGCTCATAATATGTTCTTATAATTGTTTGTATTTCTTTGGTGTTGGTTGTGATCTCTCCTCTTTCATTCACGATGTTGTTGATTTGGGTCATTTCTCTTTTCTTTTTGATCAGTCTGGCCAGGGGTTTATCAGTCTTGTTAATTCTTTCAAAGAACCAGCTCCTAGTTTCATGGATCTGTTCTACTGTTCTTTTGGTTTCTAGTTCATTGATTTCTGCTCTGATCTTTAAGATTTCTCTTCTCCTGCTGGGTTTAGGCTTTATTTGCTGTTCTTTCTCCAGCTCCTTTAGGTGTAGGCTTAGGTTGTGTATTTGAGACCTTTCTTGTTTCTTGAGAAAGGCTTGTATGGCTATCTACTTTCCTCTCAGGACTGCCTTTGCTCTATCCCAAAGATTTTGAACAGTTGTGTTTTCATTTTCATTGGTTTCCATGAATTTTTTTAATTCTTCTTTAATTTCTTGGTTGACCCATTCATTCTTTAGTAGGATGCTCTTTAGCCTCCATGTATTTGAGTTCTTTCCGACTTTCCTCTTGTGGTTGAGTTCTAGTTTCAAAGCATTGTGGTCTGAAAATGTGCAGGGAATGATCCCAATCTTTTGGTACCGATTGAGACCTGATTTGTGACCTAGGATGTGATCAATTCTGGAGAATGTTCCATGGGCACTAGAGAAGAATGTGTATTCCGTTGCTTTGGGATGGAACGTTCTGAATATGTCTGTGAAGTCCATTTGGTCCAGTGTGTCATTTAAAGTCTTTATTTCCTTGTTGATCTTTTGCTTAGATGATCTGTCCATTTCAGTCAGGGGGGTGTTAAAGTCCCCCACTATTATTGTATTGTTGTCAATGTGTTTCTTTGCTTTTGTTATTAATTGCCTTATATAATTGGCTGCTCCCATGTTCGGGGCATAGATATTTACAATTGTTAGATCTTCTTGTTGGATAGAACCTTTAAGTAGGATATAGTGTCCTTCTTCATCTCTTATTACAGTCTTTGTTTTAAAATCTAGTTTTTCTGATATAAGGATTGCCACCCCAGCTTTCTTTTGGTGTCCATTAGCATGGTAAATGGTTTTCCACCCCCTCACTTTCAATCTGGGGGTGTCTTTGGGTCTAAAATGAG
Organism: Eumetopias jubatus; assembly: GCF_037043125.1. Taxonomy (NCBI): domain Eukaryota; kingdom Metazoa; phylum Chordata; class Mammalia; order Carnivora; family Otariidae; genus Eumetopias; species Eumetopias jubatus. The sequence continues at coordinate 4,324 of NW_028274979.1, forward strand.
TCTCTTGCAGACAGCATATTGATGGGTCTTGTTTTTTAATCCAATCTGATAGCCTGTGTCTTTTGATTGGGGCATTGAGCCCATTTACATTCAGGGTAACTATTGAAAGGTATGAATTTAGTGCCATTGTATTACCTGTAAGGTGACTGTTAACTGTCTGTTGTCTGTGTTCGTTTCTGCTCTTTGCTGCTTTTAGGTTCTCCCTTTGCTTAGAGGACCCCTCTCAATATTTCCTGGAGGGCTGGTTTCGTGTTTGCAAATTCCTTTAGTTTTTGTTTATTCTGGAAGCTTTTTATCTCTCCTTCTATTTTCAATGATAGCCTAGCTGCATATTTTTCTCGTTTAGTGCTCTGAAGACATCTTGCCAGTCCTTTCTGGCCTGCCAGGTCTCTGTGGATAGGTCTGTTGCCAATCTAATGTTTCTACCTTTGTAGGTTACATATCTCTTCTCCCGAGCTGCTTTCAGGATTTTCTCTTTGTCTCTGAGACTCGTAAGTTTTATTATTTGATGTCGGGGTGTTGACCTATTATTATTGATTTTGAGAGGGGTTCTCTGTGCCTCCTGGATTTTAATGCCGGTTTCCTTCCTCACATTAGGGAAGTTCTCTGCTATAATTTGCTCCAATATACCTTCTGCCCCTCTCTCTCTCTCTTCTTCTTCTGGGATCCCAATTATTCTAATGTTGTTTCGTCTTATCGTACCACTTATCTCTCGAATTCTGCCCTCGTGATCCTGTAGTTGTTTCTCTCTCTTTTTCTCAGCCTCTTTATTTTCCATCATTTGGTCTTCTATATCGCTGATTCTCTCTTCTGCCTCATTTCTCCTAGCATTTAGTGCCCCCATTTTTGATTGCACCTCATCAATAGCCTTTTTGATTTCGATTTGGTTAGATTTTAGTTCTTTTATTTCTCCAGAAAGGGTTTCTCTAATAACTTCCGCGCTTTTTTCAAGCCCAGCTGGTATCTTTAAAGTCATGACTCTGAACTCTAGGTCCGACATCGTACTAATGACCGTTGAGTAGGTCCCTGGCTGACGGTACTACCTCTTGTTCTTTTTGCTGAGGTGATTTCTTTCGTCTTGTCATTTTGTCCAGAGGAGAAGAGATGAATGAGAGAACAAAATGCCAACAGGTTTACAACGTCCCCAGCAAATATACTGTATACAAATCAGAAAAGACCTGAAGCCAGGGGTAAAGAAAGGGAAAGAAAGAAAAAAGAAAGAGAAAAAGAAAAAAAAAAAGAAAAAAAGATGAAAACAAAAACAACAACAAAACAATACAAAAAAAGCAGAATATGATCAAATATGATCAGGCTAGTACATAGATCAGTGCCACACCCTAGATTTTGGGCATATTTGGTCTCTTAGAAAAAAGTGCCTCCTAAAATTTTAAAGGAAGAAAGACATATATGTACAAAATAAGGGTTGACACAATGAAGGGATGGAAGATGACTGTAAAGATGAAAATTATAAAAGATTTTATAAAAGGACTTGGTAAGATAAGTTCTTTCAAAAAAGAAAGAAGATTTAAGAAAAAAAAAAAGAAAAAACGGAGAGAATGTGATCAGGCAGGAGACTAGAACAAAGCCATACACTAGTGATTTAGCGTATATTTTGATCTGTTAGAAGAAACTATACCTCAAAATTTTAAAGAGAGAACAACTTATATATATGTGCCAAAAATAAGGGTAACTACTATGAAGGGATAAAATATGACTCTAAAAATGAAAAATAAAAAATGTTTTTTTTTTTTTAAAAAAGGGATTTATAAGATGTTGGTTGAAAAAGGGAAAAAGAAAAATAAAAAAAAAAGTCAACAAAAATTAACTTTGATGAAATAATGAATCATGGTAAAGAAAAAAAAAAAAAAACCCATGAAACTATGTGCAGTATTCCCCTAGCGCTGGAGTTCTCCCATTGTCCTTGATCGATCAACTTGTTCTTGGCTTGCTGGCTGTTTGTGCTGATCTTCGGGGGGAGGGGCCTGTTGCTGTGGTTTCCAAATGTCTTTGCCGGAGGCGGAATTGCCCCGCCCTTGTCGGTCCGGGCTAAGGAAGCTGCTCCGGTTTGCTCTCAGGAGCTTTTGTTCCCTGCAAGCTCTCCGTACAGCTTTGGAGGACCAGGGCAGAAATGGTGGCCTCCCAATCTCCACTCGGAGGAGCTGAGAACTCGGGGCCCCGCTCCTCAGTGTGCCCCCAGAGAAAAGCAGTCACTTCCGTGTCCCCGGTCTCTGGCCGCACTCCGTGCTCACCCGGCCTGTGATCTAGCGTTGCTATCTCTGGCACCCGACCCCGCGCAGAGTCTCCAAACCCAGCAGATCCCTGCAGTGCGTTCCCGCACCGCTCCTCCCCGGGAAGGAAGGGGAGTCTCCCCGGATCTGCTGCTTGTTGGGTCCCTGCTGGGGGAGCCGTGCCCCAACTGGGCCGCAGATCACAGTTTATGGCAACCCGAGCTGAGAGCCCGCGACTCTGCTCCGTCTCTGCAGCCGGCTTCCCTGCTCTGATACCTGGGAGCTCTGGCGCACTCAGGCACCCCCGGTCTCTCTGTGACCCCAAGGGTCCTGAGACCACACTGTCCCGGGAGGATTCCAACCCCCGCTTAGCCACTGCAGCGACGTCCCTCCAAGGAGCCAACTTCTAAAAGGTCCGATTTTGTGCTCCGCGGCTCTATCACTTGCCAGAAGCGGCCGGCGGAGGCCCCTCCACCGCCGTCTATCCTCCCGAATATCGCCTCGGATTCACTTCTCCGCACGCCCTACCTTCCAGTAAGTGGTCGCTTCTCTGTTCGCAGAGATGTTGCTACTCTCCTGTTCGATCTCCTGTTGAGTTCGTAGGTGTTCAGAAAGGTTTGATCCCTATTCAGCTGAATTCCTGAGACCAGACGAAATCTAGGTTTCCTACTCCTCCGCCAACTTGCTCCGCCCCCGCGCCTTCACTTTTAACGTTGGATATTTCCTCCGTCTTCTTCCCTGTAGATGGTAGTGGGAAGACTATTTCTCTACCGTTTTGTTTCTTGAGAGCTGAGTGCAAGACCGTCACACATATATCTCAAAAGGCTTCACGCTTCGCGAACCAAGATGTTAGCACGAAATCATGTTTGACGTGGCCTTGTTTCTCTGAGTTCAGTGGAAGGCGCTGCTGAGGCTAGCTCACGTACATTTGAGGGCCCTTCCAACTTCATGACCCAAGACTTTGGTGGAGAGAGACCCTCCACACAACGTGTTCCTCACTGTGGTGTATCGCGCTTTCCGTCTCTTTTCTCTCGCCCTAAGCTTTAACACGGTGCTTCCATCCGTAGGGAAAGAGCTGGTCGTCGACGGACGGCAACCCTCTAGATTTGTCCTTAGAGTAAACACCCGTAGGCAATCTTCCCTATGCTTCCTCACATCATACATTTCCATACTCATCCTTCTTCATGGAACGACAGGAGGCACATTCGAAACGGACAGCTCACTCTAGGGCACGTCCCTCGAGCTTTCATGCCCACGACAGAAAACACTTTTCTCTTCCTGAAACAATATGATAGCTGAGGGAAGACTTCTTCACAAGGGGTTTGTCAAGCACCGTCACAGGGCACATTCTTTATGCCTTCACACGTTCGCGCCAGAATGCCGCTCATACGTAGGCGTACGGCTTTCCAGGGTTTCCTTCTCACACTTAAAGGCATGACCTTTTCCCTCTGCTCTCTCTCCTACTCTTGAAAACATTTCTCACGGAACCAGATTTGAATCGGGAGAGACAATCTACACTCATTATTTCCGTGGCGCAGGCATGGGGCACATGCCTTGCGCTCTCACACTTATCTTGAAATAGACTACCATTTTCAGGGAAGATGTTGGTAGAAACACGGTTTCTCTGCAGTGGTGTTTCTTCAGACCGAAGTGCACGCCGCCTGTTTAGGGTTGCACACATACACGTTGTGACTAGGTTTTCCCCGTGAAGCCAGAGGGAAGCTCGAAGTCGCGGTTTGACACAGCCTTGTTTCGCACAGTGTAGTCTGTGGCTTGCCTTTGGCGAACTCACGTACGTTTGAAAACCCTTCTAGCGTCGTGACCCGTGGTGTTCATTGAGAGAAGCCCTCCATACAAAGTTGTTCCACGAGTAAGGTATAGCAGGCTTTTCCTCTGCTTCCGTTCACACTCGGCGTCAAGCCGCTTCGATCCTTAGGAAAGGAGGCGGGGAGTCGAAGGACCGCTCCTCCACAGCATTGTTTCTTCGACTTAAGTGTAGAGCTCGTTCCTTACGCTTCCTCCCATTTCCAGACACACACCTCTCTAGGGGACAACTTGTTAGTCGGTGGTCGCATTCGACCCACATTTTTCTTCACCATTCAGCGTATGGCATTGTCCTTACGCTTTCACACGAAGTCCTGAAAACGCTACTCTCTTCCTGAAGCAAGATCTGTGTTGAGAGAAGCTTGAGACACAACTCCTCTCTCAAAGAGTGGTATACGGCACAGCATTTGTGCCTTCACTTTGAACGTCGGAGAATTCTTCCATTTTCTTCCGCGGAGGCGGTAGTGGAAAGACTAGTTCCCTACAGTTTGGTTTCGTGAGAGGTGAGGGTAAGAGGCCTATTTATATAGCACCGCACATATCTCCAAAGGCTTCTTTCTTCAAGCACCAAGATGTTAGCACGAAAGCCTGTTTGACATGGCCTTGTTTCTCAGAATTCAGTGTCAGGCTACTACTACTACTGAGGCTGGCCCACGTACATTGCAAGACCCATCCACCTCCATGACACACGACTTAATGGAGAGAAACCCTCCGCACAACGTGTTCCTCACTGTACGGTATCGCGCGTTCCATGTCTTTTCGTTCACACGAGGTTTAACGAGCGGCTTCGCATCCTTACGAGAAGAGATGGTAGTCGAAGGACGGCAACCCTCGAGACTTGTTCTTAGAGTTAAACAAACGCATGCCATCTTCCTTATGCTTCCGCACGTCATCCATTTCCATACACATCCTTCTTCGTGTAACGACGGCAGGCAACTTCGAAGCGGAGAGCGAAGTCTAGTCTACGTCCCCTACGCCTTCACACCCACTACGGAAAACACTTTCCTCTTACGGGAACGATACGACAGTTGAGGGAGGCCTTCTTCACAAGTGGTTTCTCAAGCACCGTCACAGGGCACACTCTAGATGCCTTCACCATGTCATGTAAAGTGCTTCCCCGTCTTACGTGTGTGGCTTTCCTGACGGATCTCCTTCTCACGCTTAAAACCATGACCTTTTCCATCTGCTCTCTCTCATACTCTTGAAAACGCTTCTCATGGAATAGGATTCGAATCGCGACAGACATTCTACACTTGTTACTTCCGTGGCACAGGCATGGGGCACATTCCTTGCGATTTCACACTTCCATTGGAAAAGTCTAACATTTTCAGGGAAGGTGTTAGTAGACACACGGTTTCTCTGCAGTGGTGTTTCTTCAGACTGAAGAGTAGTCCCTTGGTTTAGGACACAACACATACATTTTGTGATTATGGATTCCTCGGGAACCCAGATGTAAGCTCGAAGTCGCGTTCGACACAGACTTGGTTCGCAGAGATTCGTGTATGCCTTTCCTTTGGCGAAGTCACAATCTTTGCAAACCCTTCTATCTTCGTGACACATGGTGTTCGTTGAGAAAAGCCCTCCATCAGAAGTTGTTCTGCGAGTGAGGTATATCACTCTTCCTTGCCCTCCGTTTCCTTTCACACTTGGCTTCAAGCCGCTTCGTTCCTTAGCAAAGCAGAAGAGCAGTCGAAGGACCGCACCTCCACCGCGTTGTTTCTTAGACTTAAGTGTATAGCACGTTCCTTACGCTTCCTCCCACTTCCAGTCACACACCTCTCTAGGGGACAACGAGTGTGTTGGTGGTCACGTTCGACCCACATTTCTCTTCACAGTTCAGCGTGTGGCATTTTCCTTGTGTTTTCACACAAAGTACTGACAGCGCCTCTATCTTCCCGAAACAAGATCTGAGTTGGGAGAAGCTTTCGACACAAGTTCTTTCTCAAGCAGGGGTATATGGCACAGTAACTTGCGCCTTCACTTTTTTTTTTTTAATTTTTTTATTGTTATGTTAATCACCATATATTACATCATTAGTTTTTGGTGCAGTGTTCCATGATTCATTGTTTGTTCATAACACCCAGTGCTCCGTGCAGAACGTGCCCTCCTCAATACCCATCACCAGGCTAACCCATCCCCCTAACCCCCTCCCCTCTAGAACCCTCACTTTGTTTTTCAGAGTCCATCATCTCTCATGGTTCGTCTCCCCCTCTGACATACTCCCCTTTTCTTCCTTTCCTGTTATCTTCTTCTTTTTCTTTTTTCTTAAAATATGTTGCGTTATTTGTTTCAGAAGTACAGATCTGTGATTCAACAGTCTTGCACAATTCACAGCGCTCACCGTAGCACATACCCTCCCCAATGTCTATCACCCAGCCACCCCATCCCTCCCACCCCCAACCACTCCAGTAACACTCAGTTTCTTTCCTGAGATGAAGAATTCCTCATATCAGTGAGGTCATGTGATACATGTCTTTCTCTGATGGACATATTTCACTCAGCATAACACCCTCCAGTTCCATCCACGTCGTTGCAAATGGCAAGATCTCATTCCTTTTGATGGCTGCATAATATTCCATTGTGTATATATACCACGTCTTCTTAATCCATTCATCTGTCGATGGGCATCTTGGCTCTTTCCACAGTTTGGCTATTGTGGACATTGCTGTCAGAAACATTGGGGTGCACGTACCCCTTCGGGTCCCTACATTTGTATCTTTGTGGTAAATACCCAGTAGTGCAATGGCTGGATCGAACGGTAGCTCTATTTTCAACTGTTTGAGGAACCTCCATACTGTTTTCCAGAGGGGTTGCACCAGCTTGCATTCCCACCAACAGTGTAGGAGGGTTCCCCTTTCTCCACATCCCCGCCAACATCTGTCGTTCCCTGACTTGTTAATTTTAGCCATTCTGACGGGTGTGAGGTGGTATCTCACTGAGGTTCTGATTTGGATTTCCCTGATGCCGAGCGATGTTGAGCACTTTTTCATGTGCCTGTTGGCCATTTGGATGTCTTCTTTGGAGAAATGTCTGTTCATGTCTTCTGCCCATTTCTTGATTGGATTATTTGTTCTTTGGGTGTTGAGTTTGATACGTTCTTTATAGATTTTGGATACTAGCCCTTTATCTGATATGTCGTTTGCAAATATTTTCTCCCATTCTGTCGGGTGTCTTTCGGTTTTGTGGACTGTTTCTTTTGCTGTGCAAAAGCTTTTTATCTTGATGAAATCCCAATAGTTCATTTTTGCCCGGGCTTCCCGTGCCTTTGGCGATGTTTCTAGGAAGAAGTTGCTGCGGCTAAGGTCGAAAAGGTTGCTACCTGTGTTCTCCTTTAGGATTTGGATGGACTCCTGTCTCACGTTTAGGTCTTTCCACCATTTGGAGTCTATTTTTGTGTGTGGTGTAAGGAAATGGTCCAGTTTCATTCTTCTGCATGTGGCTGTCCAATTTTCCCAACACCATTTGTTGAAGAGACTGTCTTTTTGCCATTGGACATTCTTTCCTGCTTTGTCAAAAATAAGTTGACCATAGAGTTGAGGGTCCATTTCTGGGCTCTCGATTCTGTTCCATTGATCTATTTGTCTGTTTTTGTGCCAGTACCATACTGTCTTGATGATGACAGCTTTGTAATAGAGCTGGAAGTCCGGAATTGTGATGCCGCCAGCTTTGCTTTTCTTTTTCAGTATGCCTCTGGCTATTCGGGGTCTCTTCTGGTTCCATACAAATTTTAGGATTATTTGTTCCATTTCTTTGAAAAAAGTGGATGTTATTTTGATGGGGATTGCATTGAATGTGTAGATTGCTCTAGGTAGCATTGACATCTTCACAATGTTGATTCTCCCAATCCAAGAGCATGGAACGTTTTTCCATTTCTTTGTGTCTTCTTCAATTTCTTTCATGAGTATTTTCTTGTTTGATGAGTACAGATCCTTTGCCCCTTTGGTTAGATTTATTCCTGGGTATCTAATGGTTTTGGGTGCAATTGTGGATGGGATCGACTCCTTGATTTGTCTCTCTTCTGTCTTGTTGTTGGTGTATAGGAATGCCTCTGATTTCTGTGCATTGATTTTATATCCTGCTACTTGACTGAATTCCTGTATGAGTTCTAGCAGTTTTGGGGTGGAGTCTTTTGGGTTTTCCACATACAGTATCATATCATCTGCAAAGAGTGAGAGTTTGACTTCCTCTTTGCCGATTTGGATGCCTTTGATTTCTTTTTGTTGTCTGATTGCTGTGGCTAGGACTTCTAATACTATGTTGAATAGAAGTGGTGAGAGTGGACATCGCTGCCGCATTCCTGACCTTAGGGGAAAAGCTCTCAGCCTTTCCCCATTGAGAATGATATTCGCTGTAAGTTTTTCATAGATGGCTTTTATGATATTGAGGTATGTACCCTCTATCCCTACACTCTGAAGAGTTGTGATCAAGAAAGGATGTTGTACTTTGTCAAATGCTTTTTCTGCATCTATTGAGAGGCTCATATGATTCTTGCTCTTTCTTTTGTTACTGTATTGTATCACGTTGATTGATTTGCGGATGTTGAACCAGCCTTGCAGCCCAGGAATAAATCCCACTTGTTCCTGGTGAATAATCCTTTTAATGTACTGTTGGATCCTATTGGCTACTATTTTGGTGAGAATTTTTGCATCCATGTTCATCAAGGGTATTGGTCTGTAATTCTCTTTTTTGATGGGGTCTTTGTCTGGTTTTGGGATCAAGGTAATGTTGGCCTCCTAAAATGAGTTTGGAAGTTTCCCTTCCGTTTCTATTTTTTGGAACAATTTCAGGAGAATAGGTATTAATTCTTCTTGAAATGTCTGATAGAATTCCCCTGGGAAGCCATCTGGCCCTGGGCTTTTGTTTCTTGGGAGATTTTTGATGACTGTTTCAATTTCCTTCGTGGTTATAGTTCTGTTCAGGTTTTCTATTTCTTCCTGGTTCAATTTTGGTAGTTGGTACATCTCTAGGAAAGCACCCATTTCTTCCGGGTTATCTAATTTGCTGGCATAGAGTTGCTCATAATATGTTCTTATAATTGTTTGTATTTCTTTGGTGTTGGTTGTGATCTCTCCTCTTTCATTCACGATGTTGTTGATTTGGGTCATTTCTCTTTTCTTTTTGATCAGTCTGGCCAGGGGTTTATCAGTCTTGTTAATTCTTTCAAAGAACCAGCTCCTAGTTTCATGGATCTGTTCTACTGTTCTTTTGGTTTCTAGTTCATTGATTTCTGCTCTGATCTTTAAGATTTCTCTTCTCCTGCTGGGTTTAGGCTTTATTTGCTGTTCTTTCTCCAGCTCCTTTAGGTGTAGGCTTAGGTTGTGTATTTGAGACCTTTCTTGTTTCTTGAGAAAGGCTTGTATGGCTATCTACTTTCCTCTCAGGACTGCCTTTGCTCTATCCCAAAGATTTTGAACAGTTGTGTTTTCATTTTCATTGGTTTCCATGAATTTTTTTAATTCTTCTTTAATTTCTTGGTTGACCCATTCATTCTTTAGTAGGATGCTCTTTAGCCTCCATGTATTTGAGTTCTTTCCGACTTTCCTCTTGTGGTTGAGTTCTAGTTTCAAAGCATTGTGGTCTGAAAATGTGCAGGGAATGATCCCAATCTTTTGGTACCGATTGAGACCTGATTTGTGACCTAGGATGTGATCAATTCTGGAGAATGTTCCATGGGCACTAGAGAAGAATGTGTATTCCGTTGCTTTGGGATGGAACGTTCTGAATATGTCTGTGAAGTCCATTTGGTCCAGTGTGTCATTTAAAGTCTTTATTTCCTTGTTGATCTTTTGCTTAGATGATCTGTCCATTTCAGTCAGGGGGGTGTTAAAGTCCCCCACTATTATTGTATTGTTGTCAATGTGTTTCTTTGCTTTTGTTATTAATTGCCTTATATAATTGGCTGCTCCCATGTTCGGGGCATAGATATTTACAATTGTTAGATCTTCTTGTTGGATAGAACCTTTAAGTAGGATATAGTGTCCTTCTTCATCTCTTATTACAGTCTTTGTTTTAAAATCTAGTTTTTCTGATATAAGGATTGCCACCCCAGCTTTCTTTTGGTGTCCATTAGCATGGTAAATGGTTTTCCACCCCCTCACTTTCAATCTGGGGGTGTCTTTGGGTCTAAAATGAGTCTCTTGCAGACAGCATATTGATGGGTCTTGTTTTTTAATCCAATCTGATAGCCTGTGTCTTTTGATTGGGGCATTGAGCCCATTTACATTCAGGGTAACTATTGAAAGGTATGAATTTAGTGCCATTGTATTACCTGTAAGGTGACTGTTAACTGTCTGTTGTCTGTGTTCGTTTCTGCTCTTTGCTGCTTTTAGGTTCTCCCTTTGCTTAGAGGACCCCTCTCAATATTTCCTGGAGGGCTGGTTTCGTGTTTGCAAATTCCTTTAGTTTTTGTTTATTCTGGAAGCTTTTTATCTCTCCTTCTATTTTCAATGATAGCCTAGCTGCATATTTTTCTCGTTTAGTGCTCTGAAGACATCTTGCCAGTCCTTTCTGGCCTGCCAGGTCTCTGTGGATAGGTCTGTTGCCAATCTAATGTTTCTACCTTTGTAGGTTACATATCTCTTCTCCCGAGCTGCTTTCAGGATTTTCTCTTTGTCTCTGAGACTCGTAAGTTTTATTATTTGATGTCGGGGTGTTGACCTATTATTATTGATTTTGAGAGGGGTTCTCTGTGCCTCCTGGATTTTAATGCCGGTTTCCTTCCTCACATTAGGGAAGTTCTCTGCTATAATTTGCTCCAATATACCTTCTGCCCCTCTCTCTCTCTCTTCTTCTTCTGGGATCCCAATTATTCTAATGTTGTTTCGTCTTATCGTACCACTTATCTCTCGAATTCTGCCCTCGTGATCCTGTAGTTGTTTCTCTCTCTTTTTCTCAGCCTCTTTATTTTCCATCATTTGGTCTTCTATATCGCTGATTCTCTCTTCTGCCTCATTTCTCCTAGCATTTAGTGCCCCCATTTTTGATTGCACCTCATCAATAGCCTTTTTGATTTCGATTTGGTTAGATTTTAGTTCTTTTATTTCTCCAGAAAGGGTTTCTCTAATAACTTCCGCGCTTTTTTCAAGCCCAGCTGGTATCTTTAAAGTCATGACTCTGAACTCTAGGTCCGACATCGTACTAATGACCGTTGAGTAGGTCCCTGGCTGACGGTACTACCTCTTGTTCTTTTTGCTGAGGTGATTTCTTTCGTCTTGTCATTTTGTCCAGAGGAGAAGAGATGAATGAGAGAACAAAATGCCAACAGGTTTACAACGTCCCCAGCAAATATACTGTATACAAATCAGAAAAGACCTGAAGCCAGGGGTAAAGAAAGGGAAAGAAAGAAAAAAGAAAGAGAAAAAGAAAAAAAAAAAGAAAAAAAGATGAAAACAAAAACAACAACAAAACAATACAAAAAAAGCAGAATATGATCAAATATGATCAGGCTAGTACATAGATCAGTGCCACACCCTAGATTTTGGGCATATTTGGTCTCTTAGAAAAAAGTGCCTCCTAAAATTTTAAAGGAAGAAAGACATATATGTACAAAATAAGGGTTGACACAATGAAGGGATGGAAGATGACTGTAAAGATGAAAATTATAAAAGATTTTATAAAAGGACTTGGTAAGATAAGTTCTTTCAAAAAAGAAAGAAGATTTAAGAAAAAAAAAAAGAAAAAACGGAGAGAATGTGATCAGGCAGGAGACTAGAACAAAGCCATACACTAGTGATTTAGCGTATATTTTGATCTGTTAGAAGAAACTATACCTCAAAATTTTAAAGAGAGAACAACTTATATATATGTGCCAAAAATAAGGGTAACTACTATGAAGGGATAAAATATGACTCTAAAAATGAAAAATAAAAAATGTTTTTTTTTTTTTAAAAAAGGGATTTATAAGATGTTGGTTGAAAAAGGGAAAAAGAAAAATAAAAAAAAAAGTCAACAAAAATTAACTTTGATGAAATAATGAATCATGGTAAAGAAAAAAAAAAAAAAACCCATGAAACTATGTGCAGTATTCCCCTAGCGCTGGAGTTCTCCCATTGTCCTTGATCGATCAACTTGTTCTTGGCTTGCTGGCTGTTTGTGCTGATCTTCGGGGGGAGGGGCCTGTTGCTGTGGTTTCCAAATGTCTTTGCCGGAGGCGGAATTGCCCCGCCCTTGTCGGTCCGGGCTAAGGAAGCTGCTCCGGTTTGCTCTCAGGAGCTTTTGTTCCCTGCAAGCTCTCCGTACAGCTTTGGAGGACCAGGGCAGAAATGGTGGCCTCCCAATCTCCACTCGGAGGAGCTGAGAACTCGGGGCCCCGCTCCTCAGTGTGCCCCCAGAGAAAAGCAGTCACTTCCGTGTCCCCGGTCTCTGGCCGCACTCCGTGCTCACCCGGCCTGTGATCTAGCGTTGCTATCTCTGGCACCCGACCCCGCGCAGAGTCTCCAAACCCAGCAGATCCCTGCAGTGCGTTCCCGCACCGCTCCTCCCCGGGAAGGAAGGGGAGTCTCCCCGGATCTGCTGCTTGTTGGGTCCCTGCTGGGGGAGCCGTGCCCCAACTGGGCCGCAGATCACAGTTTATGGCAACCCGAGCTGAGAGCCCGCGACTCTGCTCCGTCTCTGCAGCCGGCTTCCCTGCTCTGATACCTGGGAGCTCTGGCGCACTCAGGCACCCCCGGTCTCTCTGTGACCCCAAGGGTCCTGAGACCACACTGTCCCGGGAGGATTCCAACCCCCGCTTAGCCACTGCAGCGACGTCCCTCCAAGGAGCCAACTTCTAAAAGGTCCGATTTTGTGCTCCGCGGCTCTATCACTTGCCAGAAGCGGCCGGCGGAGGCCCCTCCACCGCCGTCTATCCTCCCGAATATCGCCTCGGATTCACTTCTCCGCACGCCCTACCTTCCAGTAAGTGGTCGCTTCTCTGTTCGCAGAGATGTTGCTACTCTCCTGTTCGATCTCCTGTTGAGTTCGTAGGTGTTCAGAAAGGTTTGATCCCTATTCAGCTGAATTCCTGAGACCAGACGAAATCTAGGTTTCCTACTCCTCCGCCAACTTGCTCCGCCCCCGCGCCTTCACTTTTAACGTTGGATATTTCCTCCGTCTTCTTCCCTGTAGATGGTAGTGGGAAGACTATTTCTCTACCGTTTTGTTTCTTGAGAGCTGAGTGCAAGACCGTCACACATATATCTCAAAAGGCTTCACGCTTCGCGAACCAAGATGTTAGCACGAAATCATGTTTGACGTGGCCTTGTTTCTCTGAGTTCAGTGGAAGGCGCTGCTGAGGCTAGCTCACGTACATTTGAGGGCCCTTCCAACTTCATGACCCAAGACTTTGGTGGAGAGAGACCCTCCACACAACGTGTTCCTCACTGTGGTGTATCGCGCTTTCCGTCTCTTTTCTCTCGCCCTAAGCTTTAACACGGTGCTTCCATCAGTAGGGAAAGAGCTGGTCGTCGACGGACGGCAACCCTCTAGATTTGTCCTTAGAGTAAACACCCGTAGGCAATCTTCCCTATGCTTCCTCACATCATACATTTCCATACTCATCCTTCTTCATGGAACGACAGGAGGCACATTCGAAACGGACAGCTCACTCTAGGGCACGTCCCTCGAGCTTTCATGCCCACGACAGAAAACACTTTTCTCTTCCTGAAACAATATGATAGCTGAGGGAAGACTTCTTCACAAGGGGTTTGTCAAGCACCGTCACAGGGCACATTCTTTATGCCTTCACACGTTCGCGCCAGAATGCCGCTCCTACGTAGGCGTACGGCTTTCCAGGGTTTCCTTCTCACACTTAAAGGCATGACCTTTTCCCTCTGCTCTCTCTCCTACTCTTGAAAACATTTCTCACGGAACCAGATTTGAATCGGGAGAGACAATCTACACTCATTATTTCCGTGGCGCAGGCATGGGGCACATGCCTTGCGCTCTCACACTTATCTTGAAATAGACTACCATTTTCAGGGAAGATGTTGGTAGAAACACGGTTTCTCTGCAGTGGTGTTTCTTCAGACCGAAGTGCACGCCGCCTGTTTAGGGTTGCACACATACACGTTGTGACTAGGTTTTCCCCGTGAAGCCAGAGGGAAGCTCGAAGTCGCGGTTTGACACAGCCTTGTTTCGCACAGTGTAGTCTGTGGCTTGCCTTTGGCGAACTCACGTACGTTTGAAAACCCTTCTAGCGTCGTGACCCGTGGTGTTCATTGAGAGAAGCCCTCCATACAAAGTTGTTCCACGAGTAAGGTATAGCAGGCTTTTCCTCTGCTTCCGTTCACACTCGGCGTCAAGCCGCTTCGATCCTTAGGAAAGGAGGCGGGGAGTCGAAGGACCGCTCCTCCACAGCATTGTTTCTTCGACTTAAGTGTAGAGCTCGTTCCTTACGCTTCCTCCCATTTCCAGACACACACCTCTCTAGGGGACAACTTGTTAGTCGGTGGTCGCATTCGACCCACATTTTTCTTCACCATTCAGCGTATGGCATTGTCCTTACGCTTTCACACGAAGTCCTGAAAACGCTACTCTCTTCCTGAAGCAAGATCTGTGTTGAGAGAAGCTTGAGACACAACTCCTCTCTCAAAGAGTGGTATACGGCACAGCATTTGTGCCTTCACTTTGAACGTCGGAGAATTCTTCCATTTTCTTCCGCGGAGGCGGTAGTGGAAAGACTAGTTCCCTACAGTTTGGTTTCGTGAGAGGTGAGGGTAAGAGGCCTATTTATATAGCACCGCACATATCTCCAAAGGCTTCTTTCTTCAAGCACCAAGATGTTAGCACGAAAGCCTGTTTGACATGGCCTTGTTTCTCAGAATTCAGTGTCAGGCTACTACTACTACTGAGGCTGGCCCACGTACATTGCAAGACCCATCCACCTCCATGACACACGACTTAATGGAGAGAAACCCTCCGCACAACGTGTTCCTCACTGTACGGTATCGCGCGTTCCATGTCTTTTCGTTCACACGAGGTTTAACGAGCGGCTTCGCATCCTTACGAGAAGAGATGGTAGTCGAAGGACGGCAACCCTCGAGACTTGTTCTTAGAGTTAAACAAACGCATGCCATCTTCCTTATGCTTCCGCACGTCATCCATTTCCATACACATCCTTCTTCGTGTAACGACGGCAGGCAACTTCGAAGCGGAGAGCGAAGTCTAGTCTACGTCCCCTACGCCTTCACACCCACTACGGAAAACACTTTCCTCTTACGGGAACGATACGACAGTTGAGGGAGGCCTTCTTCACAAGTGGTTTCTCAAGCACCGTCACAGGGCACACTCTAGATGCCTTCACCATGTCATGTAAAGTGCTTCCCCGTCTTACGTGTGTGGCTTTCCTGACGGATCTCCTTCTCACGCTTAAAACCATGACCTTTTCCATCTGCTCTCTCTCATACTCTTGAAAACGCTTCTCATGGAATAGGATTCGAATCGCGACAGACATTCTACACTTGTTACTTCCGTGGCACAGGCATGGGGCACATTCCTTGCGATTTCACACTTCCATTGGAAAAGTCTAACATTTTCAGGGAAGGTGTTAGTAGACACACGGTTTCTCTGCAGTGGTGTTTCTTCAGACTGAAGAGTAGTCCCTTGGTTTAGGACACAACACATACATTTTGTGATTATGGATTCCTCGGGAACCCAGATGTAAGCTCGAAGTCGCGTTCGACACAGACTTGGTTCGCAGAGATTCGTGTATGCCTTTCCTTTGGCGAAGTCACAATCTTTGCAAACCCTTCTATCTTCGTGACACATGGTGTTCGTTGAGAAAAGCCCTCCATCAGAAGTTGTTCTGCGAGTGAGGTATATCACTCTTCCTTGCCCTCCGTTTCCTTTCACACTTGGCTTCAAGCCGCTTCGTTCCTTAGCAAAGCAGAAGAGCAGTCGAAGGACCGCACCTCCACCGCGTTGTTTCTTAGACTTAAGTGTATAGCACGTTCCTTACGCTTCCTCCCACTTCCAGTCACACACCTCTCTAGGGGACAACGAGTGTGTTGGTGGTCACGTTCGACCCACATTTCTCTTCACAGTTCAGCGTGTGGCATTTTCCTTGTGTTTTCACACAAAGTACTGACAGCGCCTCTATCTTCCCGAAACAAGATCTGAGTTGGGAGAAGCTTTCGACACAAGTTCTTTCTCAAGCAGGGGTATATGGCACAGTAACTTGCGCCTTCACTTTTTTTTTTTTAATTTTTTTATTGTTATGTTAATCACCATATATTACATCATTAGTTTTTGGTGCAGTGTTCCATGATTCATTGTTTGTTCATAACACCCAGTGCTCCGTGCAGAACGTGCCCTCCTCAATACCCATCACCAGGCTAACCCATCCCCCTAACCCCCTCCCCTCTAGAACCCTCACTTTGTTTTTCAGAGTCCATCATCTCTCATGGTTCGTCTCCCCCTCTGACATACTCCCCTTTTCTTCCTTTCCTGTTATCTTCTTCCTTTTCTTTTTTCTTAAAATATGTTGCGTTATTTGTTTCAGAAGTACAGATCTGTGATTCAACAGTCTTGCACAATTCACAGCGCTCACCGTAGCACATACCCTCCCCAATGTCTATCACCCAGCCACCCCATCCCTCCCACCCCCAACCACTCCAGTAACACTCAGTTTCTTTCCTGAGATGAAGAATTCCTCATATCAGTGAGGTCATGTGATACATGTCTTTCTCTGATGGACATATTTCACTCAGCATAACACCCTCCAGTTCCATCCACGTCGTTGCAAATGGCAAGATCTCATTCCTTTTGATGGCTGCATAATATTCCATTGTGTATATATACCACGTCTTCTTAATCCATTCATCTGTCGATGGGCATCTTGGCTCTTTCCACAGTTTGGCTATTGTGGACATTGCTGTCAGAAACATTGGGGTGCACGTACCCCTTCGGGTCCCTACATTTGTATCTTTGCGGTAAATACCCAGTAGTGCAATGGCTGGATCGAACGGTAGCTCTATTTTCAACTGTTTGAGGAACCTCCATACTGTTTTCCAGAGGGGTTGCACCAGCTTGCATTCCCACCAACAGTGTAGGAGGGTTCCCCTTTCTCCACATCCCCGCCAACATCTGTCGTTCCCTGACTTGTTAATTTTAGCCATTCTGACGGGTGTGAGGTGGTATCTCACTGAGGTTCTGATTTGGATTTCCCTGATGCCGAGCGATGTTGAGCACTTTTTCATGTGCCTGTTGGCCATTTGGATGTCTTCTTTGGAGAAATGTCTGTTCATGTCTTCTGCCCATTTCTTGATTGGATTATTTGTTCTTTGGGTGTTGAGTTTGATACGTTCTTTATAGATTTTGGATACTAGCCCTTTATCTGATATGTCGTTTGCAAATATTTTCTCCCATTCTGTCGGGTGTCTTTCGGTTTTGTGGACTGTTTCTTTTGCTGTGCAAAAGCTTTTTATCTTGATGAAATCCCAATAGTTCATTTTTGCCCGGGCTTCCCGTGCCTTTGGCGATGTTTCTAGGAAGAAGTTGCTGCGGCTAAGGTCGAAAAGGTTGCTACCTGTGTTCTCCTTTAGGATTTGGATGGACTCCTGTCTCACGTTTAGGTCTTTCCACCATTTGGAGTCTATTTTTGTGTGTGGTGTAAGGAAATGGTCCAGTTTCATTCTTCTGCATGTGGCTGTCCAATTTTCCCAACACCATTTGTTGAAGAGACTGTCTTTTTGCCATTGGACATTCTTTCCTGCTTTGTCAAAAATAAGTTGACCATAGAGTTGAGGGTCCATTTCTGGGCTCTCGATTCTGTTCCATTGATCTATTTGTCTGTTTTTGTGCCAGTACCATACTGTCTTGATGATGACAGCTTTGTAATAGAGCTGGAAGTCCGGAATTGTGATGCCGCCAGCTTTGCTTTTCTTTTTCAGTATGCCTCTGGCTATTCGGGGTCTCTTCTGGTTCCATACAAATTTTAGGATTATTTGTTCCATTTCTTTGAAAAAAGTGGATGTTATTTTGATGGGGATTGCATTGAATGTGTAGATTGCTCTAGGTAGCATTGACATCTTCACAATGTTGATTCTCCCAATCCAAGAGCATGGAACGTTTTTCCATTTCTTTGTGTCTTCTTCAATTTCTTTCATGAGTATTTTCTTGTTTGATGAGTACAGATCCTTTGCCCCTTTGGTTAGATTTATTCCTGGGTATCTAATGGTTTTGGGTGCAATTGTGGATGGGATCGACTCCTTGATTTGTCTCTCTTCTGTCTTGTTGTTGGTGTATAGGAATGCCTCTGATTTCTGTGCATTGATTTTATATCCTGCTACTTGACTGAATTCCTGTATGAGTTCTAGCAGTTTTGGGGTGGAGTCTTTTGGGTTTTCCACATACAGTATCATATCATCTGCAAAGAGTGAGAGTTTGACTTCCTCTTTGCCGATTTGGATGCCTTTGATTTCTTTTTGTTGTCTGATTGCTGTGGCTAGGACTTCTAATACTATGTTGAATAGAAGTGGTGAGAGTGGACATCGCTGCCGCATTCCTGACCTTAGGGGAAAAGCTCTCAGCCTTTCCCCATTGAGAATGATATTCGCTGTAAGTTTTTCATAGATGGCTTTTATGATATTGAGGTATGTACCCTCTATCCCTACACTCTGAAGAGTTGTGATCAAGAAAGGATGTTGTACTTTGTCAAATGCTTTTTCTGCATCTATTGAGAGGCTCATATGATTCTTGCTCTTTCTTTTGTTACTGTATTGTATCACGTTGATTGATTTGCGGATGTTGAACCAGCCTTGCAGCCCAGGAATAAATCCCACTTGTTCCTGGTGAATAATCCTTTTAATGTACTGTTGGATCCTATTGGCTACTATTTTGGTGAGAATTTTTGCATCCATGTTCATCAAGGGTATTGGTCTGTAATTCTCTTTTTTGATGGGGTCTTTGTCTGGTTTTGGGATCAAGGTAATGTTGGCCTCCTAAAATGAGTTTGGAAGTTTCCCTTCCGTTTCTATTTTTTGGAACAATTTCAGGAGAATAGGTATTAATTCTTCTTGAAATGTCTGATAGAATTCCCCTGGGAAGCCATCTGGCCCTGGGCTTTTGTTTCTTGGGAGATTTTTGATGACTGTTTCAATTTCCTTCGTGGTTATAGTTCTGTTCAGGTTTTCTATTTCTTCCTGGTTCAATTTTGGTAGTTGGTACATCTCTAGGAAAGCACCCATTTCTTCCGGGTTATCTAATTTGCTGGCATAGAGTTGCTCATAATATGTTCTTATAATTGTTTGTATTTCTTTGGTGTTGGTTGTGATCTCTCCTCTTTCATTCACGATGTTGTTGATTTGGGTCATTTCTCTTTTCTTTTTGATCAGTCTGGCCAGGGGTTTATCAGTCTTGTTAATTCTTTCAAAGAACCAGCTCCTAGTTTCATGGATCTGTTCTACTGTTCTTTTGGTTTCTAGTTCATTGATTTCTGCTCTGATCTTTAAGATTTCTCTTCTCCTGCTGGGTTTAGGCTTTATTTGCTGTTCTTTCTCCAGCTCCTTTAGGTGTAGGCTTAGGTTGTGTATTTGAGACCTTTCTTGTTTCTTGAGAAAGGCTTGTATGGCTATCTACTTTCCTCTCAGGACTGCCTTTGCTCTATCCCAAAGATTTTGAACAGTTGTGTTTTCATTTTCATTGGTTTCCATGAATTTTTTTAATTCTTCTTTAATTTCTTGGTTGACCCATTCATTCTTTAGTAGGATGCTCTTTAGCCTCCATGTATTTGAGTTCTTTCCGACTTTCCTCTTGTGGTTGAGTTCTAGTTTCAAAGCATTGTGGTCTGAAAATGTGCAGGGAATGATCCCAATCTTTTGGTACCGATTGAGACCTGATTTGTGACCTAGGATGTGATCAATTCTGGAGAATGTTCCATGGGCACTAGAGAAGAATGTGTATTCCGTTGCTTTGGGATGGAACGTTCTGAATATGTCTGTGAAGTCCATTTGGTCCAGTGTGTCATTTAAAGTCTTTATTTCCTTGTTGATCTTTTGCTTAGATGATCTGTCCATTTCAGTCAGGGGGGTGTTAAAGTCCCCCACTATTATTGTATTGTTGTCAATGTGTTTCTTTGCTTTTGTTATTAATTGCCTTATATAATTGGCTGCTCCCATGTTCGGGGCATAGATATTTACAATTGTTAGATCTTCTTGTTGGATAGAACCTTTAAGTAGGATATAGTGTCCTTCTTCATCTCTTATTACAGTCTTTGTTTTAAAATCTAGTTTTTCTGATATAAGGATTGCCACCCCAGCTTTCTTTTGGTGTCCATTAGCATGGTAAATGGTTTTCCACCCCCTCACTTTCAATCTGGGGGTGTCTTTGGGTCTAAAATGAGTCTCTTGCAGACAGCATATTGATGGGTCTTGTTTTTTAATCCAATCTGATAGCCTGTGTCTTTTGATTGGGGCATTGAGCCCATTTACATTCAGGGTAACTATTGAAAGGTATGAATTTAGTGCCATTGTATTACCTGTAAGGTGACTGTTAACTGTCTGTTGTCTGTGTTCGTTTCTGCTCTTTGCTGCTTTTAGGTTCTCCCTTTGCTTAGAGGACCCCTCTCAATATTTCCTGGAGGGCTGGTTTCGTGTTTGCAAATTCCTTTAGTTTTTGTTTATTCTGGAAGCTTTTTATCTCTCCTTCTATTTTCAATGATAGCCTAGCTGCATATTTTTCTCGTTTAGTGCTCTGAAGACATCTTGCCAGTCCTTTCTGGCCTGCCAGGTCTCTGTGGATAGGTCTGTTGCCAATCTAATGTTTCTACCTTTGTAGGTTACATATCTCTTCTCCCGAGCTGCTTTCAGGATTTTCTCTTTGTCTCTGAGACTCGTAAGTTTTATTATTTGATGTCGGGGTGTTGACCTATTATTATTGATTTTGAGAGGGGTTCTCTGTGCCTCCTGGATTTTAATGCCGGTTTCCTTCCTCACATTAGGGAAGTTCTCTGCTATAATTTGCTCCAATATACCTTCTGCCCCTCTCTCTCTCTCTTCTTCTTCTGGGATCCCAATTATTCTAATGTTGTTTCGTCTTATCGTACCACTTATCTCTCGAATTCTGCCCTCGTGATCCTGTAGTTGTTTCTCTCTCTTTTTCTCAGCCTCTTTATTTTCCATCATTTGGTCTTCTATATCGCTGATTCTCTCTTCTGCCTCATTTCTCCTAGCATTTAGTGCCCCCATTTTTGATTGCACCTCATCAATAGCCTTTTTGATTTCGATTTGGTTAGATTTTAGTTCTTTTATTTCTCCAGAAAGGGTTTCTCTAATAACTTCCGCGCTTTTTTCAAGCCCAGCTGGTATCTTTAAAGTCATGACTCTGAACTCTAGGTCCGACATCGTACTAATGACCGTTGAGTAGGTCCCTGGCTGACGGTACTACCTCTTGTTCTTTTTGCTGAGGTGATTTCTTTCGTCTTGTCATTTTGTCCAGAGGAGAAGAGATGAATGAGAGAACAAAATGCCAACAGGTTTACAACGTCCCCAGCAAATATACTGTATACAAATCAGAAAAGACCTGAAGCCAGGGGTAAAGAAAGGGAAAGAAAGAAAAAAGAAAGAGAAAAAGAAAAAAAAAAAGAAAAAAAGATGAAAACAAAAACAACAACAAAACAATACAAAAAAAGCAGAATATGATCAAATATGATCAGGCTAGTACATAGATCAGTGCCACACCCTAGATTTTGGGCATATTTGGTCTCTTAGAAAAAAGTGCCTCCTAAAATTTTAAAGGAAGAAAGACATATATGTACAAAATAAGGGTTGACACAATGAAGGGATGGAAGATGACTGTAAAGATGAAAATTATAAAAGATTTTATAAAAGGACTTGGTAAGATAAGTTCTTTCAAAAAAGAAAGAAGATTTAAGAAAAAAAAAAAGAAAAAACGGAGAGAATGTGATCAGGCAGGAGACTAGAACAAAGCCATACACTAGTGATTTAGCGTATATTTTGATCTGTTAGAAGAAACTATACCTCAAAATTTTAAAGAGAGAACAACTTATATATATGTGCCAAAAATAAGGGTAACTACTATGAAGGGATAAAATATGACTCTAAAAATGAAAAATAAAAAATGTTTTTTTTTTTTTAAAAAAGGGATTTATAAGATGTTGGTTGAAAAAGGGAAAAAGAAAAATAAAAAAAAAAGTCAACAAAAATTAACTTTGATGAAATAATGAATCATGGTAAAGAAAAAAAAAAAAAAACCCATGAAACTATGTGCAGTATTCCCCTAGCGCTGGAGTTCTCCCATTGTCCTTGATCGATCAACTTGTTCTTGGCTTGCTGGCTGTTTGTGCTGATCTTCGGGGGGAGGGGCCTGTTGCTGTGGTTTCCAAATGTCTTTGCCGGAGGCGGAATTGCCCCGCCCTTGTCGGTCCGGGCTAAGGAAGCTGCTCCGGTTTGCTCTCAGGAGCTTTTGTTCCCTGCAAGCTCTCCGTACAGCTTTGGAGGACCAGGGCAGAAATGGTGGCCTCCCAATCTCCACTCGGAGGAGCTGAGAACTCGGGGCCCCGCTCCTCAGTGTGCCCCCAGAGAAAAGCAGTCACTTCCGTGTCCCCGGTCTCTGGCCGCACTCCGTGCTCACCCGGCCTGTGATCTAGCGTTGCTATCTCTGGCACCCGACCCCGCGCAGAGTCTCCAAACCCAGCAGATCCCTGCAGTGCGTTCCCGCACCGCTCCTCCCCGGGAAGGAAGGGGAGTCTCCCCGGATCTGCTGCTTGTTGGGTCCCTGCTGGGGGAGCCGTGCCCCAACTGGGCCGCAGATCACAGTTTATGGCAACCCGAGCTGAGAGCCCGCGACTCTGCTCCGTCTCTGCAGCCGGCTTCCCTGCTCTGATACCTGGGAGCTCTGGCGCACTCAGGCACCCCCGGTCTCTCTGTGACCCCAAGGGTCCTGAGACCACACTGTCCCGGGAGGATTCCAACCCCCGCTTAGCCACTGCAGCGACGTCCCTCCAAGGAGCCAACTTCTAAAAGGTCCGATTTTGTGCTCCGCGGCTCTATCACTTGCCAGAAGCGGCCGGCGGAGGCCCCTCCACCGCCGTCTATCCTCCCGAATATCGCCTCGGATTCACTTCTCCGCACGCCCTACCTTCCAGTAAGTGGTCGCTTCTCTGTTCGCAGAGATGTTGCTACTCTCCTGTTCGATCTCCTGTTGAGTTCGTAGGTGTTCAGAAAGGTTTGATCCCTATTCAGCTGAATTCCTGAGACCAGACGAAATCTAGGTTTCCTACTCCTCCGCCAACTTGCTCCGCCCCCGCGCCTTCACTTTTAACGTTGGATATTTCCTCCGTCTTCTTCCCTGTAGATGGTAGTGGGAAGACTATTTCTCTACCGTTTTGTTTCTTGAGAGCTGAGTGCAAGACCGTCACACATATATCTCAAAAGGCTTCACGCTTCGCGAACCAAGATGTTAGCACGAAATCATGTTTGACGTGGCCTTGTTTCTCTGAGTTCAGTGGAAGGCGCTGCTGAGGCTAGCTCACGTACATTTGAGGGCCCTTCCAACTTCATGACCCAAGACTTTGGTGGAGAGAGACCCTCCACACAACGTGTTCCTCACTGTGGTGTATCGCGCTTTCCGTCTCTTTTCTCTCGCCCTAAGCTTTAACACGGTGCTTCCATCCGTAGGGAAAGAGCTGGTCGTCGACGGACGGCAACCCTCTAGATTTGTCCTTAGAGTAAACACCCGTAGGCAATCTTCCCTATGCTTCCTCACATCATACATTTCCATACTCATCCTTCTTCATGGAACGACAGGAGGCACATTCGAAACGGACAGCTCACTCTAGGGCACGTCCCTCGAGCTTTCATGCCCACGACAGAAAACACTTTTCTCTTCCTGAAACAATATGATAGCTGAGGGAAGACTTCTTCACAAGGGGTTTGTCAAGCACCGTCACAGGGCACATTCTTTATGCCTTCACACGTTCGCGCCAGAATGCCGCTCATACGTAGGCGTACGGCTTTCCAGGGTTTCCTTCTCACACTTAAAGGCATGACCTTTTCCCTCTGCTCTCTCTCCTACTCTTGAAAACATTTCTCACGGAACCAGATTTGAATCGGGAGAGACAATCTACACTCATTATTTCCGTGGCGCAGGCATGGGGCACATGCCTTGCGCTCTCACACTTATCTTGAAATAGACTACCATTTTCAGGGAAGATGTTGGTAGAAACACGGTTTCTCTGCAGTGGTGTTTCTTCAGACCGAAGTGCACGCCGCCTGTTTAGGGTTGCACACATACACGTTGTGACTAGGTTTTCCCCGTGAAGCCAGAGGGAAGCTCGAAGTCGCGGTTTGACACAGCCTTGTTTCGCACAGTGTAGTCTGTGGCTTGCCTTTGGCGAACTCACGTACGTTTGAAAACCCTTCTAGCGTCGTGACCCGTGGTGTTCATTGAGAGAAGCCCTCCATACAAAGTTGTTCCACGAGTAAGGTATAGCAGGCTTTTCCTCTGCTTCCGTTCACACTCGGCGTCAAGCCGCTTCGATCCTTAGGAAAGGAGGCGGGGAGTCGAAGGACCGCTCCTCCACAGCATTGTTTCTTCGACTTAAGTGTAGAGCTCGTTCCTTACGCTTCCTCCCATTTCCAGACACACACCTCTCTAGGGGACAACTTGTTAGTCGGTGGTCGCATTCGACCCACATTTTTCTTCACCATTCAGCGTATGGCATTGTCCTTACGCTTTCACACGAAGTCCTGAAAACGCTACTCTCTTCCTGAAGCAAGATCTGTGTTGAGAGAAGCTTGAGACACAACCCCTCTCTCAAAGAGTGGTATACGGCACAGCATTTGTGCCTTCACTTTGAACGTCGGAGAATTCTTCCATTTTCTTCCGCGGAGGCGGTAGTGGAAAGACTAGTTCCCTACAGTTTGGTTTCGTGAGAGGTGAGGGTAAGAGGCCTATTTATATAGCACCGCACATATCTCCAAAGGCTTCTTTCTTCAAGCACCAAGATGTTAGCACGAAAGCCTGTTTGACATGGCCTTGTTTCTCAGAATTCAGTGTCAGGCTACTACTACTACTGAGGCTGGCCCACGTACATTGCAAGACCCATCCACCTCCATGACACACGACTTAATGGAGAGAAACCCTCCGCACAACGTGTTCCTCACTGTACGGTATCGCGCGTTCCATGTCTTTTCGTTCACACGAGGTTTAACGAGCGGCTTCGCATCCTTACGAGAAGAGATGGTAGTCGAAGGACGGCAACCCTCGAGACTTGTTCTTAGAGTTAAACAAACGCATGCCATCTTCCTTATGCTTCCGCACGTCATCCATTTCCATACACATCCTTCTTCGTGTAACGACGGCAGGCAACTTCGAAGCGGAGAGCGAAGTCTAGTCTACGTCCCCTACGCCTTCACACCCACTACGGAAAACACTTTCCTCTTACGGGAACGATACGACAGTTGAGGGAGGCCTTCTTCACAAGTGGTTTCTCAAGCACCGTCACAGGGCACACTCTAGATGCCTTCACCATGTCATGTAAAGTGCTTCCCCGTCTTACGTGTGTGGCTTTCCTGACGGATCTCCTTCTCACGCTTAAAACCATGACCTTTTCCATCTGCTCTCTCTCATACTCTTGAAAACGCTTCTCATGGAATAGGATTCGAATCGCGACAGACATTCTACACTTGTTACTTCCGTGGCACAGGCATGGGGCACATTCCTTGCGATTTCACACTTCCATTGGAAAAGTCTAACATTTTCAGGGAAGGTGTTAGTAGACACACGGTTTCTCTGCAGTGGTGTTTCTTCAGACTGAAGAGTAGTCCCTTGGTTTAGGACACAACACATACATTTTGTGATTATGGATTCCTCGGGAACCCAGATGTAAGCTCGAAGTCGCGTTCGACACAGACTTGGTTCGCAGAGATTCGTGTATGCCTTTCCTTTGGCGAAGTCACAATCTTTGCAAACCCTTCTATCTTCGTGACACATGGTGTTCGTTGAGAAAAGCCCTCCATCAGAAGTTGTTCTGCGAGTGAGGTATATCACTCTTCCTTGCCCTCCGTTTCCTTTCACACTTGGCTTCAAGCCGCTTCGTTCCTTAGCAAAGCAGAAGAGCAGTCGAAGGACCGCACCTCCACCGCGTTGTTTCTTAGACTTAAGTGTATAGCACGTTCCTTACGCTTCCTCCCACTTCCAGTCACACACCTCTCTAGGGGACAACGAGTGTGTTGGTGGTCACGTTCGACCCACATTTCTCTTCACAGTTCAGCGTGTGGCATTTTCCTTGTGTTTTCACACAAAGTACTGACAGCGCCTCTATCTTCCCGAAACAAGATCTGAGTTGGGAGAAGCTTTCGACACAAGTTCTTTCTCAAGCAGGGGTATATGGCACAGTAACTTGCGCCTTCACTTTTTTTTTTTTAATTTTTTTATTGTTATGTTAATCACCATATATTACATCATTAGTTTTTGGTGCAGTGTTCCATGATTCATTGTTTGTTCATAACACCCAGTGCTCCGTGCAGAACGTGCCCTCCTCAATACCCATCACCAGGCTAACCCATCCCCCTAACCCCCTCCCCTCTAGAACCCTCACTTTGTTTTTCAGAGTCCATCATCTCTCATGGTTCGTCTCCCCCTCTGACATACTCCCCTTTTCTTCCTTTCCTGTTATCTTCTTCTTTTTCTTTTTTCTTAAAATATGTTGCGTTATTTGTTTCAGAAGTACAGATCTGTGATTCAACAGTCTTGCACAATTCACAGCGCTCACCGTAGCACATACCCTCCCCAATGTCTATCACCCAGCCACCCCATCCCTCCCACCCCCAACCACTCCAGTAACACTCAGTTTCTTTCCTGAGATGAAGAATTCCTCATATCAGTGAGGTCATGTGATACATGTCTTTCTCTGATGGACATATTTCACTCAGCATAACACCCTCCAGTTCCATCCACGTCGTTGCAAATGGCAAGATCTCATTCCTTTTGATGGCTGCATAATATTCCATTGTGTATATATACCACGTCTTCTTAATCCATTCATCTGTCGATGGGCATCTTGGCTCTTTCCACAGTTTGGCTATTGTGGACATTGCTGTCAGAAACATTGGGGTGCACGTACCCCTTCGGGTCCCTACATTTGTATCTTTGCGGTAAATACCCAGTAGTGCAATGGCTGGATCGAACGGTAGCTCTATTTTCAACTGTTTGAGGAACCTCCATACTGTTTTCCAGAGGGGTTGCACCAGCTTGCATTCCCACCAACAGTGTAGGAGGGTTCCCCTTTCTCCACATCCCCGCCAACATCTGTCGTTCCCTGACTTGTTAATTTTAGCCATTCTGACGGGTGTGAGGTGGTATCTCACTGAGGTTCTGATTTGGATTTCCCTGATGCCGAGCGATGTTGAGCACTTTTTCATGTGCCTGTTGGCCATTTGGATGTCTTCTTTGGAGAAATGTCTGTTCATGTCTTCTGCCCATTTCTTGATTGGATTATTTGTTCTTTGGGTGTTGAGTTTGATACGTTCTTTATAGATTTTGGATACTAGCCCTTTATCTGATATGTCGTTTGCAAATATTTTCTCCCATTCTGTCGGGTGTCTTTCGGTTTTGTGGACTGTTTCTTTTGCTGTGCAAAAGCTTTTTATCTTGATGAAATCCCAATAGTTCATTTTTGCCCGGGCTTCCCGTGCCTTTGGCGATGTTTCTAGGAAGAAGTTGCTGCGGCTAAGGTCGAAAAGGTTGCTACCTGTGTTCTCCTTTAGGATTTGGATGGACTCCTGTCTCACGTTTAGGTCTTTCCACCATTTGGAGTCTATTTTTGTGTGTGGTGTAAGGAAATGGTCCAGTTTCATTCTTCTGCATGTGGCTGTCCAATTTTCCCAACACCATTTGTTGAAGAGACTGTCTTTTTGCCATTGGACATTCTTTCCTGCTTTGTCAAAAATAAGTTGACCATAGAGTTGAGGGTCCATTTCTGGGCTCTCGATTCTGTTCCATTGATCTATTTGTCTGTTTTTGTGCCAGTACCATACTGTCTTGATGATGACAGCTTTGTAATAGAGCTGGAAGTCCGGAATTGTGATGCCGCCAGCTTTGCTTTTCTTTTTCAGTATGCCTCTGGCTATTCGGGGTCTCTTCTGGTTCCATACAAATTTTAGGATTATTTGTTCCATTTCTTTGAAAAAAGTGGATGTTATTTTGATGGGGATTGCATTGAATGTGTAGATTGCTCTAGGTAGCATTGACATCTTCACAATGTTGATTCTCCCAATCCAAGAGCATGGAACGTTTTTCCATTTCTTTGTGTCTTCTTCAATTTCTTTCATGAGTATTTTCTTGTTTGATGAGTACAGATCCTTTGCCCCTTTGGTTAGATTTATTCCTGGGTATCTAATGGTTTTGGGTGCAATTGTGGATGGGATCGACTCCTTGATTTGTCTCTCTTCTGTCTTGTTGTTGGTGTATAGGAATGCCTCTGATTTCTGTGCATTGATTTTATATCCTGCTACTTGACTGAATTCCTGTATGAGTTCTAGCAGTTTTGGGGTGGAGTCTTTTGGGTTTTCCACATACAGTATCATATCATCTGCAAAGAGTGAGAGTTTGACTTCCTCTTTGCCGATTTGGATGCCTTTGATTTCTTTTTGTTGTCTGATTGCTGTGGCTAGGACTTCTAATACTATGTTGAATAGAAGTGGTGAGAGTGGACATCGCTGCCGCATTCCTGACCTTAGGGGAAAAGCTCTCAGCCTTTCCCCATTGAGAATGATATTCGCTGTAAGTTTTTCATAGATGGCTTTTATGATATTGAGGTATGTACCCTCTATCCCTACACTCTGAAGAGTTGTGATCAAGAAAGGATGTTGTACTTTGTCAAATGCTTTTTCTGCATCTATTGAGAGGCTCATATGATTCTTGCTCTTTCTTTTGTTACTGTATTGTATCACGTTGATTGATTTGCGGATGTTGAACCAGCCTTGCAGCCCAGGAATAAATCCCACTTGTTCCTGGTGAATAATCCTTTTAATGTACTGTTGGATCCTATTGGCTACTATTTTGGTGAGAATTTTTGCATCCATGTTCATCAAGGGTATTGGTCTGTAATTCTCTTTTTTGATGGGGTCTTTGTCTGGTTTTGGGATCAAGGTAATGTTGGCCTCCTAAAATGAGTTTGGAAGTTTCCCTTCCGTTTCTATTTTTTGGAACAATTTCAGGAGAATAGGTATTAATTCTTCTTGAAATGTCTGATAGAATTCCCCTGGGAAGCCATCTGGCCCTGGGCTTTTGTTTCTTGGGAGATTTTTGATGACTGTTTCAATTTCCTTCGTGGTTATAGTTCTGTTCAGGTTTTCTATTTCTTCCTGGTTCAATTTTGGTAGTTGGTACATCTCTAGGAAAGCACCCATTTCTTCCGGGTTATCTAATTTGCTGGCATAGAGTTGCTCATAATATGTTCTTATAATTGTTTGTATTTCTTTGGTGTTGGTTGTGATCTCTCCTCTTTCATTCACGATGTTGTTGATTTGGGTCATTTCTCTTTTCTTTTTGATCAGTCTGGCCAGGGGTTTATCAGTCTTGTTAATTCTTTCAAAGAACCAGCTCCTAGTTTCATGGATCTGTTCTACTGTTCTTTTGGTTTCTAGTTCATTGATTTCTGCTCTGATCTTTAAGATTTCTCTTCTCCTGCTGGGTTTAGGCTTTATTTGCTGTTCTTTCTCCAGCTCCTTTAGGTGTAGGCTTAGGTTGTGTATTTGAGACCTTTCTTGTTTCTTGAGAAAGGCTTGTATGGCTATCTACTTTCCTCTCAGGACTGCCTTTGCTCTATCCCAAAGATTTTGAACAGTTGTGTTTTCATTTTCATTGGTTTCCATGAATTTTTTTAATTCTTCTTTAATTTCTTGGTTGACCCATTCATT
This sequence comes from Eumetopias jubatus, assembly GCF_037043125.1. Classification (NCBI taxonomy): domain Eukaryota; kingdom Metazoa; phylum Chordata; class Mammalia; order Carnivora; family Otariidae; genus Eumetopias; species Eumetopias jubatus. Next base: position 34,235 of record NW_028274979.1, read on the forward strand.
CTTTAGTAGGATGCTCTTTAGCCTCCATGTATTTGAGTTCTTTCCGACTTTCCTCTTGTGGTTGAGTTCTAGTTTCAAAGCATTGTGGTCTGAAAATGTGCAGGGAATGATCCCAATCTTTTGGTACCGATTGAGACCTGATTTGTGACCTAGGATGTGATCAATTCTGGAGAATGTTCCATGGGCACTAGAGAAGAATGTGTATTCCGTTGCTTTGGGATGGAACGTTCTGAATATGTCTGTGAAGTCCATTTGGTCCAGTGTGTCATTTAAAGTCTTTATTTCCTTGTTGATCTTTTGCTTAGATGATCTGTCCATTTCAGTCAGGGGGGTGTTAAAGTCCCCCACTATTATTGTATTGTTGTCAATGTGTTTCTTTGCTTTTGTTATTAATTGCCTTATATAATTGGCTGCTCCCATGTTCGGGGCATAGATATTTACAATTGTTAGATCTTCTTGTTGGATAGAACCTTTAAGTAGGATATAGTGTCCTTCTTCATCTCTTATTACAGTCTTTGTTTTAAAATCTAGTTTTTCTGATATAAGGATTGCCACCCCAGCTTTCTTTTGGTGTCCATTAGCATGGTAAATGGTTTTCCACCCCCTCACTTTCAATCTGGGGGTGTCTTTGGGTCTAAAATGAGTCTCTTGCAGACAGCATATTGATGGGTCTTGTTTTTTAATCCAATCTGATAGCCTGTGTCTTTTGATTGGGGCATTGAGCCCATTTACATTCAGGGTAACTATTGAAAGGTATGAATTTAGTGCCATTGTATTACCTGTAAGGTGACTGTTAACTGTCTGTTGTCTGTGTTCGTTTCTGCTCTTTGCTGCTTTTAGGTTCTCCCTTTGCTTAGAGGACCCCTCTCAATATTTCCTGGAGGGCTGGTTTCGTGTTTGCAAATTCCTTTAGTTTTTGTTTATTCTGGAAGCTTTTTATCTCTCCTTCTATTTTCAATGATAGCCTAGCTGCATATTTTTCTCGTTTAGTGCTCTGAAGACATCTTGCCAGTCCTTTCTGGCCTGCCAGGTCTCTGTGGATAGGTCTGTTGCCAATCTAATGTTTCTACCTTTGTAGGTTACATATCTCTTCTCCCGAGCTGCTTTCAGGATTTTCTCTTTGTCTCTGAGACTCGTAAGTTTTATTATTTGATGTCGGGGTGTTGACCTATTATTATTGATTTTGAGAGGGGTTCTCTGTGCCTCCTGGATTTTAATGCCGGTTTCCTTCCTCACATTAGGGAAGTTCTCTGCTATAATTTGCTCCAATATACCTTCTGCCCCTCTCTCTCTCTCTTCTTCTTCTGGGATCCCAATTATTCTAATGTTGTTTCGTCTTATCGTACCACTTATCTCTCGAATTCTGCCCTCGTGATCCTGTAGTTGTTTCTCTCTCTTTTTCTCAGCCTCTTTATTTTCCATCATTTGGTCTTCTATATCGCTGATTCTCTCTTCTGCCTCATTTCTCCTAGCATTTAGTGCCCCCATTTTTGATTGCACCTCATCAATAGCCTTTTTGATTTCGATTTGGTTAGATTTTAGTTCTTTTATTTCTCCAGAAAGGGTTTCTCTAATAACTTCCGCGCTTTTTTCAAGCCCAGCTGGTATCTTTAAAGTCATGACTCTGAACTCTAGGTCCGACATCGTACTAATGACTGTTGAGTAGGTCCCTGGCTGACGGTACTACCTCTTGTTCTTTTTGCTGAGGTGATTTCTTTCGTCTTGTCATTTTGTCCAGAGGAGAAGAGATGAATGAGAGAACAAAATGCCAACAGGTTTACAACGTCCCCAGCAAATATACTGTATACAAATCAGAAAAGACCTGAAGCCAGGGGTAAAGAAAGGGAAAGAAAGAAAAAAGAAAGAGAAAAAGAAAAAAAAAAAGAAAAAAAGATGAAAACAAAAACAACAACAAAACAATACAAAAAAAGCAGAATATGATCAAATATGATCAGGCTAGTACATAGATCAGTGCCACACCCTAGATTTTGGGCATATTTGGTCTCTTAGAAAAAAGTGCCTCCTAAAATTTTAAAGGAAGAAAGACATATATGTACAAAATAAGGGTTGACACAATGAAGGGATGGAAGATGACTGTAAAGATGAAAATTATAAAAGATTTTATAAAAGGACTTGGTAAGATAAGTTCTTTCAAAAAAGAAAGAAGATTTAAGAAAAAAAAAAAGAAAAAACGGAGAGAATGTGATCAGGCAGGAGACTAGAACAAAGCCATACACTAGTGATTTAGCGTATATTTTGATCTGTTAGAAGAAACTATACCTCAAAATTTTAAAGAGAGAACAACTTATATATATGTGCCAAAAATAAGGGTAACTACTATGAAGGGATAAAATATGACTCTAAAAATGAAAAATAAAAAATGTTTTTTTTTTTTTAAAAAAGGGATTTATAAGATGTTGGTTGAAAAAGGGAAAAAGAAAAATAAAAAAAAAAGTCAACAAAAATTAACTTTGATGAAATAATGAATCATGGTAAAGAAAAAAAAAAAAAAACCCATGAAACTATGTGCAGTATTCCCCTAGCGCTGGAGTTCTCCCATTGTCCTTGATCGATCAACTTGTTCTTGGCTTGCTGGCTGTTTGTGCTGATCTTCGGGGGGAGGGGCCTGTTGCTGTGGTTTCCAAATGTCTTTGCCGGAGGCGGAATTGCCCCGCCCTTGTCGGTCCGGGCTAAGGAAGCTGCTCCGGTTTGCTCTCAGGAGCTTTTGTTCCCTGCAAGCTCTCCGTACAGCTTTGGAGGACCAGGGCAGAAATGGTGGCCTCCCAATCTCCACTCGGAGGAGCTGAGAACTCGGGGCCCCGCTCCTCAGTGTGCCCCCAGAGAAAAGCAGTCACTTCCGTGTCCCCGGTCTCTGGCCGCACTCCGTGCTCACCCGGCCTGTGATCTAGCGTTGCTATCTCTGGCACCCGACCCCGCGCAGAGTCTCCAAACCCAGCAGATCCCTGCAGTGCGTTCCCGCACCGCTCCTCCCCGGGAAGGAAGGGGAGTCTCCCCGGATCTGCTGCTTGTTGGGTCCCTGCTGGGGGAGCCGTGCCCCAACTGGGCCGCAGATCACAGTTTATGGCAACCCGAGCTGAGAGCCCGCGACTCTGCTCCGTCTCTGCAGCCGGCTTCCCTGCTCTGATACCTGGGAGCTCTGGCGCACTCAGGCACCCCCGGTCTCTCTGTGACCCCAAGGGTCCTGAGACCACACTGTCCCGGGAGGATTCCAACCCCCGCTTAGCCACTGCAGCGACGTCCCTCCAAGGAGCCAACTTCTAAAAGGTCCGATTTTGTGCTCCGCGGCTCTATCACTTGCCAGAAGCGGCCGGCGGAGGCCCCTCCACCGCCGTCTATCCTCCCGAATATCGCCTCGGATTCACTTCTCCGCACGCCCTACCTTCCAGTAAGTGGTCGCTTCTCTGTTCGCAGAGATGTTGCTACTCTCCTGTTCGATCTCCTGTTGAGTTCGTAGGTGTTCAGAAAGGTTTGATCCCTATTCAGCTGAATTCCTGAGACCAGACGAAATCTAGGTTTCCTACTCCTCCGCCAACTTGCTCCGCCCCCGCGCCTTCACTTTTAACGTTGGATATTTCCTCCGTCTTCTTCCCTGTAGATGGTAGTGGGAAGACTATTTCTCTACCGTTTTGTTTCTTGAGAGCTGAGTGCAAGACCGTCACACATATATCTCAAAAGGCTTCACGCTTCGCGAACCAAGATGTTAGCACGAAATCATGTTTGACGTGGCCTTGTTTCTCTGAGTTCAGTGGAAGGCGCTGCTGAGGCTAGCTCACGTACATTTGAGGGCCCTTCCAACTTCATGACCCAAGACTTTGGTGGAGAGAGACCCTCCACACAACGTGTTCCTCACTGTGGTGTATCGCGCTTTCCGTCTCTTTTCTCTCGCCCTAAGCTTTAACACGGTGCTTCCATCCGTAGGGAAAGAGCTGGTCGTCGACGGACGGCAACCCTCTAGATTTGTCCTTAGAGTAAACACCCGTAGGCAATCTTCCCTATGCTTCCTCACATCATACATTTCCATACTCATCCTTCTTCATGGAACGACAGGAGGCACATTCGAAACGGACAGCTCACTCTAGGGCACGTCCCTCGAGCTTTCACGCCCACGACAGAAAACACTTTTCTCTTCCTGAAACAATATGATAGCTGAGGGAAGACTTCTTCACAAGGGGTTTGTCAAGCACCGTCACAGGGCACATTCTTTATGCCTTCACACGTTCGCGCCAGAATGCCGCTCCTACGTAGGCGTACGGCTTTCCAGGGTTTCCTTCTCACACTTAAAGGCATGACCTTTTCCCTCTGCTCTCTCTCCTACTCTTGAAAACATTTCTCACGGAACCAGATTTGAATCGGGAGAGACAATCTACACTCATTATTTCCGTGGCGCAGGCATGGGGCACATGCCTTGCGCTCTCACACTTATCTTGAAATAGACTACCATTTTCAGGGAAGATGTTGGTAGAAACACGGTTTCTCTGCAGTGGTGTTTCTTCAGACCGAAGTGCACGCCGCCTGTTTAGGGTTGCACACATACACGTTGTGACTAGGTTTTCCCCGTGAAGCCAGAGGGAAGCTCGAAGTCGCGGTTTGACACAGCCTTGTTTCGCACAGTGTAGTCTGTGGCTTGCCTTTGGCGAACTCACGTACGTTTGAAAACCCTTCTAGCGTCGTGACCCGTGGTGTTCATTGAGAGAAGCCCTCCATACAAAGTTGTTCCACGAGTAAGGTATAGCAGGCTTTTCCTCTGCTTCCGTTCACACTCGGCGTCAAGCCGCTTCGATCCTTAGGAAAGGAGGCGGGGAGTCGAAGGACCGCTCCTCCACAGCATTGTTTCTTCGACTTAAGTGTAGAGCTCGTTCCTTACGCTTCCTCCCATTTCCAGACACACACCTCTCTAGGGGACAACTTGTTAGTCGGTGGTCGCATTCGACCCACATTTTTCTTCACCATTCAGCGTATGGCATTGTCCTTACGCTTTCACACGAAGTCCTGAAAACGCTACTCTCTTCCTGAAGCAAGATCTGTGTTGAGAGAAGCTTGAGACACAACTCCTCTCTCAAAGAGTGGTATACGGCACAGCATTTGTGCCTTCACTTTGAACGTCGGAGAATTCTTCCATTTTCTTCCGCGGAGGCGGTAGTGGAAAGACTAGTTCCCTACAGTTTGGTTTCGTGAGAGGTGAGGGTAAGAGGCCTATTTATATAGCACCGCACATATCTCCAAAGGCTTCTTTCTTCAAGCACCAAGATGTCAGCACGAAAGCCTGTTTGACATGGCCTTGTTTCTCAGAATTCAGTGTCAGGCTACTACTACTACTGAGGCTGGCCCACGTACATTGCAAGACCCATCCACCTCCATGACACACGACTTAATGGAGAGAAACCCTCCGCACAACGTGTTCCTCACTGTACGGTATCGCGCGTTCCATGTCTTTTCGTTCACACGAGGTTTAACGAGCGGCTTCGCATCCTTACGAGAAGAGATGGTAGTCGAAGGACGGCAACCCTCGAGACTTGTTCTTAGAGTTAAACAAACGCATGCCATCTTCCTTATGCTTCCGCACGTCATCCATTTCCATACACATCCTTCTTCGTGTAACGACGGCAGGCAACTTCGAAGCGGAGAGCGAAGTCTAGTCTACGTCCCCTACGCCTTCACACCCACTACGGAAAACACTTTCCTCTTACGGGAACGATACGACAGTTGAGGGAGGCCTTCTTCACAAGTGGTTTCTCAAGCACCGTCACAGGGCACACTCTAGATGCCTTCACCATGTCATGTAAAGTGCTTCCCCGTCTTACGTGTGTGGCTTTCCTGACGGATCTCCTTCTCACGCTTAAAACCATGACCTTTTCCATCTGCTCTCTCTCATACTCTTGAAAACGCTTCTCATGGAATAGGATTCGAATCGCGACAGACATTCTACACTTGTTACTTCCGTGGCACAGGCATGGGGCACATTCCTTGCGATTTCACACTTCCATTGGAAAAGTCTAACATTTTCAGGGAAGGTGTTAGTAGACACACGGTTTCTCTGCAGTGGTGTTTCTTCAGACTGAAGAGTAGTCCCTTGGTTTAGGACACAACACATACATTTTGTGATTATGGATTCCTCGGGAACCCAGATGTAAGCTCGAAGTCGCGTTCGACACAGACTTGGTTCGCAGAGATTCGTGTATGCCTTTCCTTTGGCGAAGTCACAATCTTTGCAAACCCTTCTATCTTCGTGACACATGGTGTTCGTTGAGAAAAGCCCTCCATCAGAAGTTGTTCTGCGAGTGAGGTATATCACTCTTCCTTGCCCTCCGTTTCCTTTCACACTTGGCTTCAAGCCGCTTCGTTCCTTAGCAAAGCAGAAGAGCAGTCGAAGGACCGCACCTCCACCGCGTTGTTTCTTAGACTTAAGTGTATAGCACGTTCCTTACGCTTCCTCCCACTTCCAGTCACACACCTCTCTAGGGGACAACGAGTGTGTTGGTGGTCACGTTCGACCCACATTTCTCTTCACAGTTCAGCGTGTGGCATTTTCCTTGTGTTTTCACACAAAGTACTGACAGCGCCTCTATCTTCCCGAAACAAGATCTGAGTTGGGAGAAGCTTTCGACACAAGTTCTTTCTCAAGCAGGGGTATATGGCACAGTAACTTGCGCCTTCACTTTTTTTTTTTAAATTTTTTTATTGTTATGTTAATCACCATATATTACATCATTAGTTTTTGGTGCAGTGTTCCATGATTCATTGTTTGTTCATAACACCCAGTGCTCCGTGCAGAACGTGCCCTCCTCAATACCCATCACCAGGCTAACCCATCCCCCTAACCCCCTCCCCTCTAGAACCCTCACTTTGTTTTTCAGAGTCCATCATCTCTCATGGTTCGTCTCCCCCTCTGACATACTCCCCTTTTCTTCCTTTCCTGTTATCTTCTTCTTTTTCTTTTTTCTTAAAATATGTTGCGTTATTTGTTTCAGAAGTACAGATCTGTGATTCAACAGTCTTGCACAATTCACAGCGCTCACCGTAGCACATACCCTCCCCAATGTCTATCACCCAGCCACCCCATCCCTCCCACCCCCAACCACTCCAGTAACACTCAGTTTCTTTCCTGAGATGAAGAATTCCTCATATCAGTGAGGTCATGTGATACATGTCTTTCTCTGATGGACATATTTCACTCAGCATAACACCCTCCAGTTCCATCCACGTCGTTGCAAATGGCAAGATCTCATTCCTTTTGATGGCTGCATAATATTCCATTGTGTATATATACCACGTCTTCTTAATCCATTCATCTGTCGATGGGCATCTTGGCTCTTTCCACAGTTTGGCTATTGTGGACATTGCTGTCAGAAACATTGGGGTGCACGTACCCCTTCGGGTCCCTACATTTGTATCTTTGCGGTAAATACCCAGTAGTGCAATGGCTGGATCGAACGGTAGCTCTATTTTCAACTGTTTGAGGAACCTCCATACTGTTTTCCAGAGGGGTTGCACCAGCTTGCATTCCCACCAACAGTGTAGGAGGGTTCCCCTTTCTCCACATCCCCGCCAACATCTGTCGTTCCCTGACTTGTTAATTTTAGCCATTCTGACGGGTGTGAGGTGGTATCTCACTGAGGTTCTGATTTGGATTTCCCTGATGCCGAGCGATGTTGAGCACTTTTTCATGTGCCTGTTGGCCATTTGGATGTCTTCTTTGGAGAAATGTCTGTTCATGTCTTCTGCCCATTTCTTGATTGGATTATTTGTTCTTTGGGTGTTGAGTTTGATACGTTCTTTATAGATTTTGGATACTAGCCCTTTATCTGATATGTCGTTTGCAAATATTTTCTCCCATTCTGTCGGGTGTCTTTCGGTTTTGTGGACTGTTTCTTTTGCTGTGCAAAAGCTTTTTATCTTGATGAAATCCCAATAGTTCATTTTTGCCCGGGCTTCCCGTGCCTTTGGCGATGTTTCTAGGAAGAAGTTGCTGCGGCTAAGGTCGAAAAGGTTGCTACCTGTGTTCTCCTTTAGGATTTGGATGGACTCCTGTCTCACGTTTAGGTCTTTCCACCATTTGGAGTCTATTTTTGTGTGTGGTGTAAGGAAATGGTCCAGTTTCATTCTTCTGCATGTGGCTGTCCAATTTTCCCAACACCATTTGTTGAAGAGACTGTCTTTTTGCCATTGGACATTCTTTCCTGCTTTGTCAAAAATAAGTTGACCATAGAGTTGAGGGTCCATTTCTGGGCTCTCGATTCTGTTCCATTGATCTATTTGTCTGTTTTTGTGCCAGTACCATACTGTCTTGATGATGACAGCTTTGTAATAGAGCTGGAAGTCCGGAATTGTGATGCCGCCAGCTTTGCTTTTCTTTTTCAGTATGCCTCTGGCTATTCGGGGTCTCTTCTGGTTCCATACAAATTTTAGGATTATTTGTTCCATTTCTTTGAAAAAAGTGGATGTTATTTTGATGGGGATTGCATTGAATGTGTAGATTGCTCTAGGTAGCATTGACATCTTCACAATGTTGATTCTCCCAATCCAAGAGCATGGAACGTTTTTCCATTTCTTTGTGTCTTCTTCAATTTCTTTCATGAGTATTTTCTTGTTTGATGAGTACAGATCCTTTGCCCCTTTGGTTAGATTTATTCCTGGGTATCTAATGGTTTTGGGTGCAATTGTGGATGGGATCGACTCCTTGATTTGTCTCTCTTCTGTCTTGTTGTTGGTGTATAGGAATGCCTCTGATTTCTGTGCATTGATTTTATATCCTGCTACTTGACTGAATTCCTGTATGAGTTCTAGCAGTTTTGGGGTGGAGTCTTTTGGGTTTTCCACATACAGTATCATATCATCTGCAAAGAGTGAGAGTTTGACTTCCTCTTTGCCGATTTGGATGCCTTTGATTTCTTTTTGTTGTCTGATTGCTGTGGCTAGGACTTCTAATACTATGTTGAATAGAAGTGGTGAGAGTGGACATCGCTGCCGCATTCCTGACCTTAGGGGAAAAGCTCTCAGCCTTTCCCCATTGAGAATGATATTCGCTGTAAGTTTTTCATAGATGGCTTTTATGATATTGAGGTATGTACCCTCTATCCCTACACTCTGAAGAGTTGTGATCAAGAAAGGATGTTGTACTTTGTCAAATGCTTTTTCTGCATCTATTGAGAGGCTCATATGATTCTTGCTCTTTCTTTTGTTACTGTATTGTATCACGTTGATTGATTTGCGGATGTTGAACCAGCCTTGCAGCCCAGGAATAAATCCCACTTGTTCCTGGTGAATAATCCTTTTAATGTACTGTTGGATCCTATTGGCTACTATTTTGGTGAGAATTTTTGCATCCATGTTCATCAAGGGTATTGGTCTGTAATTCTCTTTTTTGATGGGGTCTTTGTCTGGTTTTGGGATCAAGGTAATGTTGGCCTCCTAAAATGAGTTTGGAAGTTTCCCTTCCGTTTCTATTTTTTGGAACAATTTCAGGAGAATAGGTATTAATTCTTCTTGAAATGTCTGATAGAATTCCCCTGGGAAGCCATCTGGCCCTGGGCTTTTGTTTCTTGGGAGATTTTTGATGACTGTTTCAATTTCCTTCGTGGTTATAGTTCTGTTCAGGTTTTCTATTTCTTCCTGGTTCAATTTTGGTAGTTGGTACATCTCTAGGAAAGCACCCATTTCTTCCGGGTTATCTAATTTGCTGGCATAGAGTTGCTCATAATATGTTCTTATAATTGTTTGTATTTCTTTGGTGTTGGTTGTGATCTCTCCTCTTTCATTCACGATGTTGTTGATTTGGGTCATTTCTCTTTTCTTTTTGATCAGTCTGGCCAGGGGTTTATCAGTCTTGTTAATTCTTTCAAAGAACCAGCTCCTAGTTTCATGGATCTGTTCTACTGTTCTTTTGGTTTCTAGTTCATTGATTTCTGCTCTGATCTTTAAGATTTCTCTTCTCCTGCTGGGTTTAGGCTTTATTTGCTGTTCTTTCTCCAGCTCCTTTAGGTGTAGGCTTAGGTTGTGTATTTGAGACCTTTCTTGTTTCTTGAGAAAGGCTTGTATGGCTATCTACTTTCCTCTCAGGACTGCCTTTGCTCTATCCCAAAGATTTTGAACAGTTGTGTTTTCATTTTCATTGGTTTCCATGAATTTTTTTAATTCTTCTTTAATTTCTTGGTTGACCCATTCATTCTTTAGTAGGATGCTCTTTAGCCTCCATGTATTTGAGTTCTTTCCGACTTTCCTCTTGTGGTTGAGTTCTAGTTTCAAAGCATTGTGGTCTGAAAATGTGCAGGGAATGATCCCAATCTTTTGGTACCGATTGAGACCTGATTTGTGACCTAGGATGTGATCAATTCTGGAGAATGTTCCATGGGCACTAGAGAAGAATGTGTATTCCGTTGCTTTGGGATGGAACGTTCTGAATATGTCTGTGAAGTCCATTTGGTCCAGTGTGTCATTTAAAGTCTTTATTTCCTTGTTGATCTTTTGCTTAGATGATCTGTCCATTTCAGTCAGGGGGGTGTTAAAGTCCCCCACTATTATTGTATTGTTGTCAATGTGTTTCTTTGCTTTTGTTATTAATTGCCTTATATAATTGGCTGCTCCCATGTTCGGGGCATAGATATTTACAATTGTTAGATCTTCTTGTTGGATAGAACCTTTAAGTAGGATATAGTGTCCTTCTTCATCTCTTATTACAGTCTTTGTTTTAAAATCTAGTTTTTCTGATATAAGGATTGCCACCCCAGCTTTCTTTTGGTGTCCATTAGCATGGTAAATGGTTTTCCACCCCCTCACTTTCAATCTGGGGGTGTCTTTGGGTCTAAAATGAGTCTCTTGCAGACAGCATATTGATGGGTCTTGTTTTTTAATCCAATCTGATAGCCTGTGTCTTTTGATTGGGGCATTGAGCCCATTTACATTCAGGGTAACTATTGAAAGGTATGAATTTAGTGCCATTGTATTACCTGTAAGGTGACTGTTAACTGTCTGTTGTCTGTGTTCGTTTCTGCTCTTTGCTGCTTTTAGGTTCTCCCTTTGCTTAGAGGACCCCTCTCAATATTTCCTGGAGGGCTGGTTTCGTGTTTGCAAATTCCTTTAGTTTTTGTTTATTCTGGAAGCTTTTTATCTCTCCTTCTATTTTCAATGATAGCCTAGCTGCATATTTTTCTCGTTTAGTGCTCTGAAGACATCTTGCCAGTCCTTTCTGGCCTGCCAGGTCTCTGTGGATAGGTCTGTTGCCAATCTAATGTTTCTACCTTTGTAGGTTACATATCTCTTCTCCCGAGCTGCTTTCAGGATTTTCTCTTTGTCTCTGAGACTCGTAAGTTTTATTATTTGATGTCGGGGTGTTGACCTATTATTATTGATTTTGAGAGGGGTTCTCTGTGCCTCCTGGATTTTAATGCCGGTTTCCTTCCTCACATTAGGGAAGTTCTCTGCTATAATTTGCTCCAATATACCTTCTGCCCCTCTCTCTCTCTCTTCTTCTTCTGGGATCCCAATTATTCTAATGTTGTTTCGTCTTATCGTACCACTTATCTCTCGAATTCTGCCCTCGTGATCCTGTAGTTGTTTCTCTCTCTTTTTCTCAGCCTCTTTATTTTCCATCATTTGGTCTTCTATATCGCTGATTCTCTCTTCTGCCTCATTTCTCCTAGCATTTAGTGCCCCCATTTTTGATTGCACCTCATCAATAGCCTTTTTGATTTCGATTTGGTTAGATTTTAGTTCTTTTATTTCTCCAGAAAGGGTTTCTCTAATAACTTCCGCGCTTTTTTCAAGCCCAGCTGGTATCTTTAAAGTCATGACTCTGAACTCTAGGTCCGACATCGTACTAATGACCGTTGAGTAGGTCCCTGGCTGACGGTACTACCTCTTGTTCTTTTTGCTGAGGTGATTTCTTTCGTCTTGTCATTTTGTCCAGAGGAGAAGAGATGAATGAGAGAACAAAATGCCAACAGGTTTACAACGTCCCCAGCAAATATACTGTATACAAATCAGAAAAGACCTGAAGCCAGGGGTAAAGAAAGGGAAAGAAAGAAAAAAGAAAGAGAAAAAGAAAAAAAAAAAGAAAAAAAGATGAAAACAAAAACAACAACAAAACAATACAAAAAAAGCAGAATATGATCAAATATGATCAGGCTAGTACATAGATCAGTGCCACACCCTAGATTTTGGGCATATTTGGTCTCTTAGAAAAAAGTGCCTCCTAAAATTTTAAAGGAAGAAAGACATATATGTACAAAATAAGGGTTGACACAATGAAGGGATGGAAGATGACTGTAAAGATGAAAATTATAAAAGATTTTATAAAAGGACTTGGTAAGATAAGTTCTTTCAAAAAAGAAAGAAGATTTAAGAAAAAAAAAAAGAAAAAACGGAGAGAATGTGATCAGGCAGGAGACTAGAACAAAGCCATACACTAGTGATTTAGCGTATATTTTGATCTGTTAGAAGAAACTATACCTCAAAATTTTAAAGAGAGAACAACTTATATATATGTGCCAAAAATAAGGGTAACTACTATGAAGGGATAAAATATGACTCTAAAAATGAAAAATAAAAAATGTTTTTTTTTTTTTAAAAAAGGGATTTATAAGATGTTGGTTGAAAAAGGGAAAAAGAAAAATAAAAAAAAAAGTCAACAAAAATTAACTTTGATGAAATAATGAATCATGGTAAAGAAAAAAAAAAAAAAACCCATGAAACTATGTGCAGTATTCCCCTAGCGCTGGAGTTCTCCCATTGTCCTTGATCGATCAACTTGTTCTTGGCTTGCTGGCTGTTTGTGCTGATCTTCGGGGGGAGGGGCCTGTTGCTGTGGTTTCCAAATGTCTTTGCCGGAGGCGGAATTGCCCCGCCCTTGTCGGTCCGGGCTAAGGAAGCTGCTCCGGTTTGCTCTCAGGAGCTTTTGTTCCCTGCAAGCTCTCCGTACAGCTTTGGAGGACCAGGGCAGAAATGGTGGCCTCCCAATCTCCACTCGGAGGAGCTGAGAACTCGGGGCCCCGCTCCTCAGTGTGCCCCCAGAGAAAAGCAGTCACTTCCGTGTCCCCGGTCTCTGGCCGCACTCCGTGCTCACCCGGCCTGTGATCTAGCGTTGCTATCTCTGGCACCCGACCCCGCGCAGAGTCTCCAAACCCAGCAGATCCCTGCAGTGCGTTCCCGCACCGCTCCTCCCCGGGAAGGAAGGGGAGTCTCCCCGGATCTGCTGCTTGTTGGGTCCCTGCTGGGGGAGCCGTGCCCCAACTGGGCCGCAGATCACAGTTTATGGCAACCCGAGCTGAGAGCCCGCGACTCTGCTCCGTCTCTGCAGCCGGCTTCCCTGCTCTGATACCTGGGAGCTCTGGCGCACTCAGGCACCCCCGGTCTCTCTGTGACCCCAAGGGTCCTGAGACCACACTGTCCCGGGAGGATTCCAACCCCCGCTTAGCCACTGCAGCGACGTCCCTCCAAGGAGCCAACTTCTAAAAGGTCCGATTTTGTGCTCCGCGGCTCTATCACTTGCCAGAAGCGGCCGGCGGAGGCCCCTCCACCGCCGTCTATCCTCCCGAATATCGCCTCGGATTCACTTCTCCGCACGCCCTACCTTCCAGTAAGTGGTCGCTTCTCTGTTCGCAGAGATGTTGCTACTCTCCTGTTCGATCTCCTGTTGAGTTCGTAGGTGTTCAGAAAGGTTTGATCCCTATTCAGCTGAATTCCTGAGACCAGACGAAATCTAGGTTTCCTACTCCTCCGCCAACTTGCTCCGCCCCCGCGCCTTCACTTTTAACGTTGGATATTTCCTCCGTCTTCTTCCCTGTAGATGGTAGTGGGAAGACTATTTCTCTACCGTTTTGTTTCTTGAGAGCTGAGTGCAAGACCGTCACACATATATCTCAAAAGGCTTCACGCTTCGCGAACCAAGATGTTAGCACGAAACCATGTTTGACGTGGCCTTGTTTCTCTGAGTTCAGTGGAAGGCGCTGCTGAGGCTAGCTCACGTACATTTGAGGGCCCTTCCAACTTCATGACCCAAGACTTTGGTGGAGAGAGACCCTCCACACAACGTGTTCCTCACTGTGGTGTATCGCGCTTTCCGTCTCTTTTCTCTCGCCCTAAGCTTTAACACGGTGCTTCCATCCGTAGGGAAAGAGCTGGTCGTCGACGGACGGCAACCCTCTAGATTTGTCCTTAGAGTAAACACCCGTAGGCAATCTTCCCTATGCTTCCTCACATCATACATTTCCATACTCATCCTTCTTCATGGAACGACAGGAGGCACATTCGAAACGGACAGCTCACTCTAGGGCACGTCCCTCGAGCTTTCACGCCCAAGACAGAAAACACTTTTCTCTTCCTGAAACAATATGATAGCTGAGGGAAGACTTCTTCACAAGGGGTTTGTCAAGCACCGTCACAGGGCACATTCTTTATGCCTTCACACGTTCGCGCCAGAATGCCGCTCCTACGTAGGCGTACGGCTTTCCAGGGTTTCCTTCTCACACTTAAAGGCATGACCTTTTCCCTCTGCTCTCTCTCCTACTCTTGAAAACATTTCTCACGGAACCAGATTTGAATCGGGAGAGACAATCTACACTCATTATTTCCGTGGCGCAGGCATGGGGCACATGCCTTGCGCTCTCACACTTATCTTGAAATAGACTACCATTTTCAGGGAAGATGTTGGTAGAAACACGGTTTCTCTGCAGTGGTGTTTCTTCAGACCGAAGTGCACGCCGCCTGTTTAGGGTTGCACACATACACGTTGTGACTAGGTTTTCCCCGTGAAGCCAGAGGGAAGCTCGAAGTCGCGGTTTGACACAGCCTTGTTTCGCACAGTGTAGTCTGTGGCTTGCCTTTGGCGAACTCACGTACGTTTGAAAACCCTTCTAGCGTCGTGACCCGTGGTGTTCATTGAGAGAAGCCCTCCATACAAAGTTGTTCCACGAGTAAGGTATAGCAGGCTTTTCCTCTGCTTCCGTTCACACTCGGCGTCAAGCCGCTTCGATCCTTAGGAAAGGAGGCGGGGAGTCGAAGGACCGCTCCTCCACAGCATTGTTTCTTCGACTTAAGTGTAGAGCTCGTTCCTTACGCTTCCTCCCATTTCCAGACACACACCTCTCTTGGGGACAACTTGTTAGTCGGTGGTCGCATTCGACCCACATTTTTCTTCACCATTCAGCGTATGGCATTGTCCTTACGCTTTCACACGAAGTCCTGAAAACGCTACTCTCTTCCTGAAGCAAGATCTGTGTTGAGAGAAGCTTGAGACACAACTCCTCTCTCAAAGAGTGGTATACGGCACAGCATTTGTGCCTTCACTTTGAACGTCGGAGAATTCTTCCATTTTCTTCCGCGGAGGCGGTAGTGGAAAGACTAGTTCCCTACAGTTTGGTTTCGTGAGAGGTGAGGGTAAGAGGCCTATTTATATAGCACCGCACATATCTCCAAAGGCTTCTTTCTTCAAGCACCAAGATGTTAGCACGAAAGCCTGTTTGACATGGCCTTGTTTCTCAGAATTCAGTGTCAGGCTACTACTACTACTGAGGCTGGCCCACGTACATTGCAAGACCCATCCACCTCCATGACACAGGACTTAATGGAGAGAAACCCTCCGCACAACGTGTTCCTCACTGTACGGTATCGCGCGTTCCATGTCTTTTCGTTCACACGAGGTTTAACGAGCGGCTTCGCATCCTTACGAGAAGAGATGGTAGTCGAAGGACGGCAACCCTCGAGACTTGTTCTTAGAGTTAAACAAACGCATGCCATCTTCCTTATGCTTCCGCACGTCATCCATTTCCATACACATCCTTCTTCGTGTAACGACGGCAGGCAACTTCGAAGCGGAGAGCGAAGTCTAGTCTACGTCCCCTACGCCTTCACACCCACTACGGAAAACACTTTCCTCTTACGGGAACGATACGACAGTTGAGGGAGGCCTTCTTCACAAGTGGTTTCTCAAGCACCGTCACAGGGCACACTCTAGATGCCTTCACCATGTCATGTAAAGTGCTTCCCCGTCTTACGTGTGTGGCTTTCCTGACGGATCTCCTTCTCACGCTTTAAACCATGACCTTTTCCATCTGCTCTCTCTCATACTCTTGAAAACGCTTCTCATGGAATAGGATTCGAATCGCGACAGACATTCTACACTTGTTACTTCCGTGGCACAGGCATGGGGCACATTCCTTGCGATTTCACACTTCCATTGGAAAAGTCTAACATTTTCAGGGAAGGTGTTAGTAGACACACGGTTTCTCTGCAGTGGTGTTTCTTCAGACTGAAGAGTAGTCCCTTGGTTTAGGACACAACACATACATTTTGTGATTATGGATTCCTCGGGAACCCAGATGTAAGCTCGAAGTCGCGTTCGACACAGACTTGGTTCGCAGAGATTCGTGTATGCCTTTCCTTTGGCGAAGTCACAATCTTTGCAAACCCTTCTATCTTCGTGACACATGGTGTTCGTTGAGAAAAGCCCTCCATCTGAAGTTGTTCTGCGAGTGAGGTATATCACTCTTCCCTGCCCTCCGTTTCCTTTCACACTTGGCTTCAAGCCGCTTCGTTCCTTAGCAAAGCAGAAGAGCAGTCGAAGGACCGCACCTCCACCGCGTTGTTTCTTAGACTTAAGTGTATAGCACGTTCCTTACGCTTCCTCCCACTTCCAGTCACACACCTCTCTAGGGGACAACGAGTGTGTTGGTGGTCACGTTCGACCCACATTTCTCTTCACAGTTCAGCGTGTGGCATTTTCCTTGTGTTTTCAAACAAAGTACTGACAGCGCCTCTATCTTCCCGAAACAAGATCTGAGTTGGGAGAAGCTTTCGACACAAGTTCTTTCTCAAGCAGGGGTATATGGCACAGTAACTTGCGCCTTCACTTTTTTTTAAAAATTTTTTTATTGTTATGTTAATCACCATATATTACATCATTAGTTTTTGGTGCAGTGTTCCATGATTCATTGTTTGTTCATAACACCCAGTGCTCCGTGCAGAACGTGCCCTCCTCAATACCCATCACCAGGCTAACCCATCCCCCTACCCCCCTCCCCTCTAGAACCCTCACTTTGTTTTTCAGAGTCCATCATCTCTCATGGTTCGTCTCCCCCTCTGACATACTCCCCTTTTCTTCCTTTCCTGTTATCTTCTTCCTTTTCTTTTTTCTTAAAATATGTTGCGTTATTTGTTTCAGAAGTACAGATCTGTGATTCAACAGTCTTGCACAATTCACAGCGCTCACCGTAGCACATACCCTCCCCAATGTCTATCACCCAGCCACCCCATCCCTCCCACCCCCAACCACTCCAGTAACACTCAGTTTCTTTCCTGAGATGAAGAATTCCTCATATCAGTGAGGTCATGTGATACATGTCTTTCTCTGATGGACATATTTCACTCAGCATAACACCCTCCAGTTCCATCCACGTCGTTGCAAATGGCAAGATCTCATTCCTTTTGATGGCTGCATAATATTCCATTGTGTATATATACCACGTCTTCTTAATCCATTCATCTGTCGATGGGCATCTTGGCTCTTTCCACAGTTTGGCTATTGTGGACATTGCTGTCAGAAACATTGGGGTGCACGTACCCCTTCGGGTCCCTACATTTGTATCTTTGCGGTAAATACCCAGTAGTGCAATGGCTGGATCGAACGGTAGCTCTATTTTCAACTGTTTGAGGAACCTCCATACTGTTTTCCAGAGGGGTTGCACCAGCTTGCATTCCCACCAACAGTGTAGGAGGGTTCCCCTTTCTCCACATCCCCGCCAACATCTGTCGTTCCCTGACTTGTTAATTTTAGCCATTCTGACGGGTGTGAGGTGGTATCTCACTGAGGTTCTGATTTGGATTTCCCTGATGCCGAGCGATGTTGAGCACTTTTTCATGTGCCTGTTGGCCATTTGGATGTCTTCTTTGGAGAAATGTCTGTTCATGTCTTCTGCCCATTTCTTGATTGGATTATTTGTTCTTTGGGTGTTGAGTTTGATACGTTCTTTATAGATTTTGGATACTAGCCCTTTATCTGATATGTCGTTTGCAAATATTTTCTCCCATTCTGTCGGGTGTCTTTCGGTTTTGTGGACTGTTTCTTTTGCTGTGCAAAAGCTTTTTATCTTGATGAAATCCCAATAGTTCATTTTTGCCCGGGCTTCCCGTGCCTTTGGCGATGTTTCTAGGAAGAAGTTGCTGCGGCTAAGGTCGAAAAGGTTGCTACCTGTGTTCTCCTTTAGGATTTGGATGGACTCCTGTCTCACGTTTAGGTCTTTCCACCATTTGGAGTCTATTTTTGTGTGTGGTGTAAGGAAATGGTCCAGTTTCATTCTTCTGCATGTGGCTGTCCAATTTTCCCAACACCATTTGTTGAAGAGACTGTCTTTTTGCCATTGGACATTCTTTCCTGCTTTGTCAAAAATAAGTTGACCATAGAGTTGAGGGTCCATTTCTGGGCTCTCGATTCTGTTCCATTGATCTATTTGTCTGTTTTTGTGCCAGTACCATACTGTCTTGATGATGACAGCTTTGTAATAGAGCTGGAAGTCCGGAATTGTGATGCCGCCAGCTTTGCTTTTCTTTTTCAGTATGCCTCTGGCTATTCGGGGTCTCTTCTGGTTCCATACAAATTTTAGGATTATTTGTTCCATTTCTTTGAAAAAAGTGGATGTTATTTTGATGGGGATTGCATTGAATGTGTAGATTGCTCTAGGTAGCATTGACATCTTCACAATGTTGATTCTCCCAATCCAAGAGCATGGAACGTTTTTCCATTTCTTTGTGTCTTCTTCAATTTCTTTCATGAGTATTTTCTTGTTTGATGAGTACAGATCCTTTGCCCCTTTGGTTAGATTTATTCCTGGGTATCTAATGGTTTTGGGTGCAATTGTGGATGGGATCGACTCCTTGATTTGTCTCTCTTCTGTCTTGTTGTTGGTGTATAGGAATGCCTCTGATTTCTGTGCATTGATTTTATATCCTGCTACTTGACTGAATTCCTGTATGAGTTCTAGCAGTTTTGGGGTGGAGTCTTTTGGGTTTTCCACATACAGTATCATATCATCTGCAAAGAGTGAGAGTTTGACTTCCTCTTTGCCGATTTGGATGCCTTTGATTTCTTTTTGTTGTCTGATTGCTGTGGCTAGGACTTCTAATACTATGTTGAATAGAAGTGGTGAGAGTGGACATCGCTGCCGCATTCCTGACCTTAGGGGAAAAGCTCTCAGCCTTTCCCCATTGAGAATGATATTCGCTGTAAGTTTTTCATAGATGGCTTTTATGATATTGAGGTATGTACCCTCTATCCCTACACTCTGAAGAGTTGTGATCAAGAAAGGATGTTGTACTTTGTCAAATGCTTTTTCTGCATCTATTGAGAGGCTCATATGATTCTTGCTCTTTCTTTTGTTACTGTATTGTATCACGTTGATTGATTTGCGGATGTTGAACCAGCCTTGCAGCCCAGGAATAAATCCCACTTGTTCCTGGTGAATAATCCTTTTAATGTACTGTTGGATCCTATTGGCTACTATTTTGGTGAGAATTTTTGCATCCATGTTCATCAAGGGTATTGGTCTGTAATTCTCTTTTTTGATGGGGTCTTTGTCTGGTTTTGGGATCAAGGTAATGTTGGCCTCCTAAAATGAGTTTGGAAGTTTCCCTTCCGTTTCTATTTTTTGGAACAATTTCAGGAGAATAGGTATTAATTCTTCTTGAAATGTCTGATAGAATTCCCCTGGGAAGCCATCTGGCCCTGGGCTTTTGTTTCTTGGGAGATTTTTGATGACTGTTTCAATTTCCTTCGTGGTTATAGTTCTGTTCAGGTTTTCTATTTCTTCCTGGTTCAATTTTGGTAGTTGGTACATCTCTAGGAAAGCACCCATTTCTTCCGGGTTATCTAATTTGCTGGCATAGAGTTGCTCATAATATGTTCTTATAATTGTTTGTATTTCTTTGGTGTTGGTTGTGATCTCTCCTCTTTCATTCACGATGTTGTTGATTTGGGTCATTTCTCTTTTCTTTTTGATCAGTCTGGCCAGGGGTTTATCAGTCTTGTTAATTCTTTCAAAGAACCAGCTCCTAGTTTCATGGATCTGTTCTACTGTTCTTTTGGTTTCTAGTTCATTGATTTCTGCTCTGATCTTTAAGATTTCTCTTCTCCTGCTGGGTTTAGGCTTTATTTGCTGTTCTTTCTCCAGCTCCTTTAGGTGTAGGCTTAGGTTGTGTATTTGAGACCTTTCTTGTTTCTTGAGAAAGGCTTGTATGGCTATCTACTTTCCTCTCAGGACTGCCTTTGCTCTATCCCAAAGATTTTGAACAGTTGTGTTTTCATTTTCATTGGTTTCCATGAATTTTTTTAATTCTTCTTTAATTTCTTGGTTGACCCATTCATTCTTTAGTAGGATGCTCTTTAGCCTCCATGTATTTGAGTTCTTTCCGACTTTCCTCTTGTGGTTGAGTTCTAGTTTCAAAGCATTGTGGTCTGAAAATGTGCAGGGAATGATCCCAATCTTTTGGTACCGATTGAGACCTGATTTGTGACCTAGGATGTGATCAATTCTGGAGAATGTTCCATGGGCACTAGAGAAGAATGTGTATTCCGTTGCTTTGGGATGGAACGTTCTGAATATGTCTGTGAAGTCCATTTGGTCCAGTGTGTCATTTAAAGTCTTTATTTCCTTGTTGATCTTTTGCTTAGATGATCTGTCCATTTCAGTCAGGGGGGTGTTAAAGTCCCCCACTATTATTGTATTGTTGTCAATGTGTTTCTTTGCTTTTGTTATTAATTGCCTTATATAATTGGCTGCTCCCATGTTCGGGGCATAGATATTTACAATTGTTAGATCTTCTTGTTGGATAGAACCTTTAAGTAGGATATAGTGTCCTTCTTCATCTCTTATTACAGTCTTTGTTTTAAAATCTAGTTTTTCTGATATAAGGATTGCCACCCCAGCTTTCTTTTGGTGTCCATTAGCATGGTAAATGGTTTTCCACCCCCTCACTTTCAATCTGGGGGTGTCTTTGGGTCTAAAATGAGTCTCTTGCAGACAGCATATTGATGGGTCTTGTTTTTTAATCCAATCTGATAGCCTGTGTCTTTTGATTGGGGCATTGAGCCCATTTACATTCAGGGTAACTATTGAAAGGTATGAATTTAGTGCCATTGTATTACCTGTAAGGTGACTGTTAACTGTCTGTTGTCTGTGTTCGTTTCTGCTCTTTGCTGCTTTTAGGTTCTCCCTTTGCTTAGAGGACCCCTCTCAATATTTCCTGGAGGGCTGGTTTCGTGTTTGCAAATTCCTTTAGTTTTTGTTTATTCTGGAAGCTTTTTATCTCTCCTTCTATTTTCAATGATAGCCTAGCTGCATATTTTTCTCGTTTAGTGCTCTGAAGACATCTTGCCAGTCCTTTCTGGCCTGCCAGGTCTCTGTGGATAGGTCTGTTGCCAATCTAATGTTTCTACCTTTGTAGGTTACATATCTCTTCTCCCGAGCTGCTTTCAGGATTTTCTCTTTGTCTCTGAGACTCGTAAGTTTTATTATTTGATGTCGGGGTGTTGACCTATTATTATTGATTTTGAGAGGGGTTCTCTGTGCCTCCTGGATTTTAATGCCGGTTTCCTTCCTCACATTAGGGAAGTTCTCTGCTATAATTTGCTCCAATATACCTTCTGCCCCTCTCTCTCTCTCTTCTTCTTCTGGGATCCCAATTATTCTAATGTTGTTTCGTCTTATCGTACCACTTATCTCTCGAATTCTGCCCTCGTGATCCTGTAGTTGTTTCTCTCTCTTTTTCTCAGCCTCTTTATTTTCCATCATTTGGTCTCCAAATCGCTGATTCTCTCTTCTGCCTCATTTATCCTAGCATTTAGTGCCCCCATTTTTGATTGCACCTCATCAATAGCCTTTTTGATTTCGATTTGGTTAGATTTTAGTTCTTTTATTTCTCCAGAAAGGGTTTCTCTAATAACTTCCGCGCTTTTTTCAAGCCCAGCTGGTATCTTTAAAGTCATGATTCTGAACTCTAGGTCCGACATCGTACTAATGACTGTTGAGTAGGTCCCTGGCTGACGGTACTACCTCTTGTTCTTTTTGCTGAGGTGATTTCTTTCGTCTTGTCATTTTGTCCAGAGGAGAAGAGATGAATGAGAGAACAAAATGCCAACAGGTTTACAACGTCCCCAGCAAATATACTGTATACAAATCAGAAAAGACCTGAAGCCAGGGGTAAAGAAAGGGAAAGAAAGAAAAAAGAAAGAGAAAAAGAAAAAAAAAAAGAAAAAAAGATAAAAACAAAAACAACAACAAAACAATACAAAAAAAGCAGAATATGATCAAATATGATCAGGCTAGTACATAGATCAGTGCCACACCCTAGATTTTGGGCATATTTGGTCTGTTAGAAAAAAGTGCCTCCTAAAATTTTAAAGGAAGAAAGACATATATGTACAAAATAAGGGTTGACACAATGAAGGGATGGAAGATGACTGTAAAGGTGAAAATTATAAAAGATTTTATAAAAGGACTTGGTAAGATAAGTTGTTTGAAAAAAGAAAGATGATTTAAGAAAAAAAAAAAAAAGGGAGAGAATGTAATCAGGCAGGAGACTAGAACAAAGCCATACACTAGTGATTTAGCGTATATTTTGATCTGTTAGAAGAAACTGTACCTCAAAATTTTAAAGAGAGAACAACTTATATATATGTGCCAAAAATAAGGGTAACTACTATGAAGGGATAAAATATGACTCTAAAAATGAAAAATAAAAAAAGGGTTTTTTTTTTTTTAAAAAAACGGATTTATAAGATGTTGGTTGAAAAAGGGAAAAAGAAAAATAAAAAAAAAACAGTCAACAAAAATTAACTTTGATGAAATAATGAATCATGGTAAAGAAAAAAAAAAAAAACCATGAAACTATGTGCAGTATTCCCCTAGCGCTGGAGTTCTCCCATTGTCCTTGATCGATCAACTTGGTCTTGGCTTGCTGGCTGTTTGTGCTGATCTTCTGGGGGAGGGGCCTGTTGCTGTGGTTTCCAAATGTCTTTGCCGGAGGCGGAATTGCCCCGCCCTTGTCGGTCCGGGCTAAGGAAGCTGCTCCGGTTTGCTCTCAGGAGCTTTTGTTCCCTGCAAGCTCTCCGTACAGCTTTGGAGGACCAGGGCAGAAATGGTGGCCTCCCAATCTCCACTCGGAGGAGCTGAGAACTCGGGGCCCCGCTCCTCAGTGTGCCCCCAGAGAAAAGCAGTCACTTCCGTGTCCCCGGTCTCTGGCCGCACTCCGTGCTCACCCGGCCTGTGATCTAGCGTTGCTATCTCTGGCACCAGACCCCGCGCAGAGTCTCCAAACCCAGCAGATCCCTGCAGTGCGTTCCCGCACCGCTCCTCCCCGGGAAGGAAGGGGAGTCTCCCCGGATCTGCTGCTTGTTGGGTCCCTGCTGGGGGAGCCGTGCCCCAACTGGGCCGCAGATCACAGTTTATGGCAACCCGAGCTGAGAGCCCGCGACTCTGCTCCGTCTCTGCAGCCGGCTTCCCTGCTCTGATACCTGGGAGCTCTGGCGCACTCAGGCACCCCCGGTCTCTCTGTGACCCCAAGGGTCCTGAGACCACACTGTCCCGGGAGGATTCCAACCCCCGCTTAGCCACTGCAGCGACGTCCCTCCAAGGAGCCAACTTCTAAAAGGTCCGATTTTGTGCTCCGCGGCTCTATCACTTGCCAGAAGCGGCCGGCGGAGGCCCCTCCACCTCCGTCTATCCTCCCGAATATCGCCTCGGATTCACTTCTCCGCACGCCCTACCTTCCAGTAAGTGGTCGCTTCTCTGTTCGCAGAGATGTTGCTACTCTCCTGTTCGATCTCCTGTTGAGTTCGTAGGTGTTCAGAAAGGTTTGATCCCTATTCAGCTGAATTCCTGAGACCAGACGAAATCTAGGTTTCCTACTCCTCCGCCAACTTGCTCCGCCCCCGCGCCTTCACTTTTAACGTTGGATATTTCCTCCGTCTTCTTCCCTGTAGATGGTAGTGGGAAGACTATTTCTCTACCGTTTTGTTTCTTGAGAGCTGAGTGCAAGACCGTCACACATATATCTCAAAAGGCTTCACGCTTCGCGAACCAAGATGTTAGCACGAAATCATGTTTGACGTGGCCTTGTTTCTCTGAGTTCAGTGGAAGGCGCTGCTGAGGCTAGCTCACGTACATTTGAAGGCCCTTCCAACTTCATGACCCAAGACTTTGGTGGAGAGAGACCCTCCACACAACGTGTTCCTCACTGTGGTGTATCGCGCTTTCCGTCTCTTTTCTCTCGCCCTAAGCTTTAACACGGTGCTTCCATCAGTAGGGAAAGAGCTGGTCGTCGACGGACGGCAACCCTCTAGATTTGTCCTTAGAGTAAACACCCGTAGGCAATCTTCCCTATGCTTCCTCACATCATACATTTCCATACTCATCCTTCTTCATGGAACGACAGGAGGCACATTCGAAACGGACAGCTCACTCTAGGGCACGTCCCTCGAGCTTTCACGCCCAAGACAGAAAACACTTTTCTCTTCCTGAAACAATATGATAGCTGAGGGAAGACTTCTTCACAAGGGGTTTGTCAAGCACCGTCACAGGGCACATTCTTTATGCCTTCACACGTTCGCGCCAGAATGCCGCTCATACGTAGGCGTACGGCTTTCCAGGGTTTCCTTCTCACACTTAAAGGCATGACCTTTTCCCTCTGCTCTCTCTCCTACTCTTGAAAACATTTCTCACGGAACCAGATTTGAATCGGGAGAGACAATCTACACTCATTATTTCCGTGGCGCAGGCATGGGGCACATGCCTTGCGCTCTCACACTTATCTTGAAATAGACTACCATTTTCAGGGAAGATGTTGGTAGAAACACGGTTTCTCTGCAGTGGTGTTTCTTCAGACCGAAGTGCACGCCGCCTGTTTAGGGTTGCACACATACACGTTGTGACTAGGTTTTCCCCGTGAAGCCAGAGGGAAGCTCGAAGTCGCGGTTTGACACAGCCTTGTTTCGCACAGTGTAGTCTGTGGCTTGCCTTTGGCGAACTCACGTACGTTTGAAAACCCTTCTAGCGTCGTGACCCGTGGTGTTCATTGAGAGAAGCCCTCCATACAAAGTTGTTCCACGAGTAAGGTATAGCAGGCTTTTCCTCTGCTTCCGTTCACACTCGGCGTCAAGCCGCTTCGATCCTTAGGAAAGGAGGCGGGGAGTCGAAGGACCGCTCCTCCACAGCATTGTTTCTTCGACTTAAGTGTAGAGCTCGTTCCTTACGCTTCCTCCCATTTCCAGACACACACCTCTCTTGGGGACAACTTGTTAGTCGGTGGTCGCATTCGACCCACATTTTTCTTCACCATTCAGCGTATGGCATTGTCCTTACGCTTTCACACGAAGTCCTGAAAACGCTACTCTCTTCCTGAAGCAAGATCTGTGTTGAGAGAAGCTTGAGACACAACTCCTCTCTCAAAGAGTGGTATACGGCACAGCATTTGTGCCTTCACTTTGAACGTCGGAGAATTCTTCCATTTTCTTCCGCGGAGGCGGTAGTGGAAAGACTAGTTCCCTACAGTTTGGTTTCGTGAGAGGTGAGGGTAAGAGGCCTATTTATATAGCACCGCACATATCTCCAAAGGCTTCTTTCTTCAAGCACCAAGATGTCAGCACGAAAGCCTGTTTGACATGGCCTTGTTTCTCAGAATTCAGTGTCAGGCTACTACTACTACTGAGGCTGGCCCACGTACATTGCAAGACCCATCCACCTCCATGACACACGACTTAATGGAGAGAAACCCTCCGCACAACGTGTTCCTCACTGTACGGTATCGCGCGTTCCATGTCTTTTCGTTCACACGAGGTTTAACGAGCGGCTTCGCATCCTTACGAGAAGAGATGGTAGTCGAAGGACGGCAACCCTCGAGACTTGTTCTTAGAGTTAAACAAACGCATGCCATCTTCCTTATGCTTCCGCACGTCATCCATTTCCATACACATCCTTCTTCGTGTAACGACGGCAGGCAACTTCGAAGCGGAGAGCGAAGTCTAGTCTACGTCCCCTACGCCTTCACACCCACTACGGAAAACACTTTCCTCTTACGGGAACGATACGACAGTTGAGGGAGGCCTTCTTCACAAGTGGTTTCTCAAGCACCGTCACAGGGCACACTCTAGATGCCTTCACCATGTCATGTAAAGTGCTTCCCCGACTTACGTGTGTGGCTTTCCTGACGGATCTCCGTCTCACGCTTAAAACCATGACCTTTTCCATCTGCTCTCTCTCATACTCTTGAAAACGCTTCTCATGGAATAGGATTCGAATCGCGACAGACATTCTACACTTGTTACTTCCGTGGCACAGGCATGGGGCACATTCCTTGCGATTTCACACTTCCATTGGAAAAGTCTAACATTTTCAGGGAAGGTGTTAGTAGACACACGGTTTCTCTGCAGTGGTGTTTCTTCAGACTGAAGAGTAGTCCCTTGGTTTAGGACACAACACATACATTTTGTGATTATGGATTCCTCGGGAACCCAGATGTAAGCTCGAAGTCGCGTTCGACACAGACTTGGTTCGCAGAGATTCGTGTATGCCTTTCCTTTGGCGAAGTCACAATCTTTGCAAACCCTTCTATCTTCGTGACACATGGTGTTCGTTGAGAAAAGCCCTCCATCAGAAGTTGTTCTGCGAGTGAGGTATATCACTCTTCCTTGCCCTCCGTTTCCTTTCACACTTGGCTTCAAGCCGCTTCGTTCCTTAGCAAAGCAGAAGAGCAGTCGAAGGACCGCACCTCCACCGCGTTGTTTCTTAGACTTAAGTGTATAGCACGTTCCTTACGCTTCCTCCCACTTCCAGTCACACACCTCTCTAGGGGACAACGAGTGTGTTGGTGGTCACGTTCGACCCACATTTCTCTTCACAGTTCAGCGTGTGGCATTTTCCTTGTGTTTTCACACAAAGTACTGACAGCGCCTCTATCTTCCCGAAACAAGATCTGAGTTGGGAGAAGCTTTCGACACAAGTTCTTTCTCAAGCAGGGGTATATGGCACAGTAACTTGCGCCTTCACTTTTTTTTTTAAATTTTTTTATTGTTATGTTAATCACCATATATTACATCATTAGTTTTTGGTGCAGTGTTCCATGATTCATTGTTTGTTCATAACACCCAGTGCTCCGTGCAGAACGTGCCCTCCTCAATACCCATCACCAGGCTAACCCATCCCCCTACCCCCCTCCCCTCTAGAACCCTCACTTTGTTTTTCAGAGTCCATCATCTCTCATGGTTCGTCTCCCCCTCTGACATACTCCCCTTTTCTTCCTTTCCTGTTATCTTCTTCTTTTTCTTTTTTCTTAAAATATGTTGCGTTATTTGTTTCAGAAGTACAGATCTGTGATTCAACAGTCTTGCACAATTCACAGCGCTCACCGTAGCACATACCCTCCCCAATGTCTATCACCCAGCCACCCCATCCCTCCCACCCCCAACCACTCCAGTAACACTCAGTTTCTTTCCTGAGATGAAGAATTCCTCATATCAGTGAGGTCATGTGATACATGTCTTTCTCTGATGGACATATTTCACTCAGCATAACACCCTCCAGTTCCATCCACGTCGTTGCAAATGGCAAGATCTCATTCCTTTTGATGGCTGCATAATATTCCATTGTGTATATATACCACGTCTTCTTAATCCATTCATCTGTCGATGGGCATCTTGGCTCTTTCCACAGTTTGGCTATTGTGGACATTGCTGTCAGAAACATTGGGGTGCACGTACCCCTTCGGGTCCCTACATTTGTATCTTTGCGGTAAATACCCAGTAGTGCAATGGCTGGATCGAACGGTAGCTCTATTTTCAACTGTTTGAGGAACCTCCATACTGTTTTCCAGAGGGGTTGCACCAGCTTGCATTCCCACCAACAGTGTAGGAGGGTTCCCCTTTCTCCACATCCCCGCCAACATCTGTCGTTCCCTGACTTGTTAATTTTAGCCATTCTGACGGGTGTGAGGTGGTATCTCATTGAGGTTCTGATTTGGATTTCCCTGATGCCGAGCGATGTTGAGCACTTTTTCATGTGCCTGTTGGCCATTTGGATGTCTTCTTTGGAGAAATGTCTGTTCATGTCTTCTGCCCATTTCTTGATTGGATTATTTGTTCTTTGGGTGTTGAGTTTGATACGTTCTTTATAGATTTTGGATACTAGCCCTTTATCTGATATGTCGTTTGCAAATATTTTCTCCCATTCTGTCGGGTGTCTTTCGGTTTTGTGGACTGTTTCTTTTGCTGTGCAAAAGCTTTTTATCTTGATGAAATCCCAATAGTTCATTTTTGCCCGGGCTTCCCGTGCCTTTGGCGATGTTTCTAGGAAGAAGTTGCTGCGGCTAAGGTCGAAAAGGTTGCTACCTGTGTTCTCCTTTAGGATTTGGATGGACTCCTGTCTCACGTTTAGGTCTTTCCACCATTTGGAGTCTATTTTTGTGTGTGGTGTAAGGAAATGGTCCAGTTTCATTCTTCTGCATGTGGCTGTCCAATTTTCCCAACACCATTTGTTGAAGAGACTGTCTTTTTGCCATTGGACATTCTTTCCTGCTTTGTCAAAAATAAGTTGACCATAGAGTTGAGGGTCCATTTCTGGGCTCTCGATTCTGTTCCATTGATCTATTTGTCTGTTTTTGTGCCAGTACCATACTGTCTTGATGATGACAGCTTTGTAATAGAGCTGGAAGTCCGGAATTGTGATGCCGCCAGCTTTGCTTTTCTTTTTCAGTATGCCTCTGGCTATTCGGGGTCTCTTCTGGTTCCATACAAATTTTAGGATTATTTGTTCCATTTCTTTGAAAAAAGTGGATGTTATTTTGATGGGGATTGCATTGAATGTGTAGAT
The DNA here is from genome assembly GCF_037043125.1 of Eumetopias jubatus. Lineage (NCBI taxonomy): Eukaryota > Metazoa > Chordata > Mammalia > Carnivora > Otariidae > Eumetopias > Eumetopias jubatus. Next base: position 63,097 of record NW_028274979.1, read on the forward strand.
TGCTCTAGGTAGCATTGACATCTTCACAATGTTGATTCTCCCAATCCAAGAGCATGGAACGTTTTTCCATTTCTTTGTGTCTTCTTCAATTTCTTTCATGAGTATTTTCTTGTTTGATGAGTACAGATCCTTTGCCCCTTTGGTTAGATTTATTCCTGGGTATCTAATGGTTTTGGGTGCAATTGTGGATGGGATCGACTCCTTGATTTGTCTCTCTTCTGTCTTGTTGTTGGTGTATAGGAATGCCTCTGATTTCTGTGCATTGATTTTATATCCTGCTACTTGACTGAATTCCTGTATGAGTTCTAGCAGTTTTGGGGTGGAGTCTTTTGGGTTTTCCACATACAGTATCATATCATCTGCAAAGAGTGAGAGTTTGACTTCCTCTTTGCCGATTTGGATGCCTTTGATTTCTTTTTGTTGTCTGATTGCTGTGGCTAGGACTTCTAATACTATGTTGAATAGAAGTGGTGAGAGTGGACATCGCTGCCGCATTCCTGACCTTAGGGGAAAAGCTCTCAGCCTTTCCCCATTGAGAATGATATTCGCTGTAAGTTTTTCATAGATGGCTTTTATGATATTGAGGTATGTACCCTCTATCCCTACACTCTGAAGAGTTGTGATCAAGAAAGGATGTTGTACTTTGTCAAATGCTTTTTCTGCATCTATTGAGAGGCTCATATGATTCTTGCTCTTTCTTTTGTTACTGTATTGTATCACGTTGATTGATTTGCGGATGTTGAACCAGCCTTGCAGCCCAGGAATAAATCCCACTTGTTCCTGGTGAATAATCCTTTTAATGTACTGTTGGATCCTATTGGCTACTATTTTGGTGAGAATTTTTGCATCCATGTTCATCAAGGGTATTGGTCTGTAATTCTCTTTTTTGATGGGGTCTTTGTCTGGTTTTGGGATCAAGGTAATGTTGGCCTCCTAAAATGAGTTTGGAAGTTTCCCTTCCGTTTCTATTTTTTGGAACAATTTCAGGAGAATAGGTATTAATTCTTCTTGAAATGTCTGATAGAATTCCCCTGGGAAGCCATCTGGCCCTGGGCTTTTGTTTCTTGGGAGATTTTTGATGACTGTTTCAATTTCCTTCGTGGTTATAGTTCTGTTCAGGTTTTCTATTTCTTCCTGGTTCAATTTTGGTAGTTGGTACATCTCTAGGAAAGCACCCATTTCTTCCGGGTTATCTAATTTGCTGGCATAGAGTTGCTCATAATATGTTCTTATAATTGTTTGTATTTCTTTGGTGTTGGTTGTGATCTCTCCTCTTTCATTCACGATGTTGTTGATTTGGGTCATTTCTCTTTTCTTTTTGATCAGTCTGGCCAGGGGTTTATCAGTCTTGTTAATTCTTTCAAAGAACCAGCTCCTAGTTTCATGGATCTGTTCTACTGTTCTTTTGGTTTCTAGTTCATTGATTTCTGCTCTGATCTTTAAGATTTCTCTTCTCCTGCTGGGTTTAGGCTTTATTTGCTGTTCTTTCTCCAGCTCCTTTAGGTGTAGGCTTAGGTTGTGTATTTGAGACCTTTCTTGTTTCTTGAGAAAGGCTTGTATGGCTATCTACTTTCCTCTCAGGACTGCCTTTGCTCTATCCCAAAGATTTTGAACAGTTGTGTTTTCATTTTCATTGGTTTCCACGAATTTTTTTAATTCTTCTTTAATTTCTTGGTTGACCCATTCATTCTTTAGTAGGATGCTCTTTAGCCTCCATGTATTTGAGTTCTTTCCGACTTTCCTCTTGTGGTTGAGTTCTAGTTTCAAAGCATTGTGGTCTGAAAATATGCAGGGAATGATCCCAATCTTTTGGTACCGATTGAGACCTGATTTGTGACCTAGGATGTGATCAATTCTGGAGAATGTTCCATGGGCACTAGAGAAGAATGTGTATTCCGTTGCTTTGGGATGGAACGTTCTGAATATGTCTGTGAAGTCCATTTGGTCCAGTGTGTCATTTAAAGTCTTTATTTCCTTGTTGATCTTTTGCTTAGATGATCTGTCCATTTCAGTCAGGGGGGTGTTAAAGTCCCCCACTATTATTGTATTGTTGTCAATGTGTTTCTTTGCTTTTGTTATTAATTGCCTTATATAATTGGCTGCTCCCATGTTCGGGGCATAGATATTTACAATTGTTAGATCTTCTTGTTGGATAGAACCTTTAAGTAGGATATAGTGTCCTTCTTCATCTCTTATTACAGTCTTTGTTTTAAAATCTAGTTTTTCTGATATAAGGATTGCCACCCCAGCTTTCTTTTGGTGTCCATTAGCATGGTAAATGGTTTTCCACCCCCTCACTTTCAATCTGGGGGTGTCTTTGGGTCTAAAATGAGTCTCTTGCAGACAGCATATTGATGGGTCTTGTTTTTTAATCCAATCTGATAGCCTGTGTCTTTTGATTGGGGCATTGAGCCCATTTACATTCAGGGTAACTATTGAAAGGTATGAATTTAGTGCCATTGTATTACCTGTAAGGTGACTGTTAACTGTCTGTTGTCTGTGTTCGTTTCTGCTCTTTGCTGCTTTTAGGTTCTCCCTTTGCTTAGAGGACCCCTCTCAATATTTCCTGGAGGGCTGGTTTCGTGTTTGCAAATTCCTTTAGTTTTTGTTTATTCTGGAAGCTTTTTATCTCTCCTTCTATTTTCAATGATAGCCTAGCTGCATATTTTTCTCGTTTAGTGCTCTGAAGACATCTTGCCAGTCCTTTCTGGCCTGCCAGGTCTCTGTGGATAGGTCTGTTGCCAATCTAATGTTTCTACCTTTGTAGGTTACATATCTCTTCTCCCGAGCTGCTTTCAGGATTTTCTCTTTGTCTCTGAGACTCGTAAGTTTTATTATTTGATGTCGGGGTGTTGACCTATTATTATTGATTTTGAGAGGGGTTCTCTGTGCCTCCTGGATTTTAATGCCGGTTTCCTTCCTCACATTAGGGAAGTTCTCTGCTATAATTTGCTCCAATATACCTTCTGCCCCTCTCTCTCTCTCTTCTTCTTCTGGGATCCCAATTATTCTAATGTTGTTTCGTCTTATCGTACCACTTATCTCTCGAATTCTGCCCTCGTGATCCTGTAGTTGTTTCTCTCTCTTTTTCTCAGCCTCTTTATTTTCCATCATTTGGTCTTCTATATCGCTGATTCTCTCTTCTGCCTCATTTCTCCTAGCATTTAGTGCCCCCATTTTTGATTGCACCTCATCAATAGCCTTTTTGATTTCGATTTGGTTAGATTTTAGTTCTTTTATTTCTCCAGAAAGGGTTTCTCTAATAACTTCCGCGCTTTTTTCAAGCCCAGCTGGTATCTTTAAAGTCATGACTCTGAACTCTAGGTCCAACATCGTACTAATGACCGTTGAGTAGGTCCCTGGCTGACGGTACTACCTCTTGTTCTTTTTGCTGAGGTGATTTCTTTCGTCTTGTCATTTTGTCCAGAGGAGAAGAGATGAATGAGAGAACAAAATGCCAACAGGTTTACAACGTCCCCAGCAAATATACTGTATACAAATCAGAAAAGACCTGAAGCCAGGGGTAAAGAAAGGGAAAGAAAGAAAAAAGAAAGAGAAAAAGAAAAAAAAAAAGAAAAAAAGATGAAAACAAAAACAACAACAAAACAATACAAAAAAAGCAGAATATGATCAAATATGATCAGGCTAGTACATAGATCAGTGCCACACCCTAGATTTTGGGCATATTTGGTCTCTTAGAAAAAAGTGCCTCCTAAAATTTTAAAGGAAGAAAGACATATATGTACAAAATAAGGGTTGACACAATGAAGGGATGGAAGATGACTGTAAAGATGAAAATTATAAAAGATTTTATAAAAGGACTTGGTAAGATAAGTTCTTTCAAAAAAGAAAGAAGATTTAAGAAAAAAAAAAAGAAAAAACGGAGAGAATGTGATCAGGCAGGAGACTAGAACAAAGCCATACACTAGTGATTTAGCGTATATTTTGATCTGTTAGAAGAAACTGTACCTCAAAATTTTAAAGAGAGAACAACTTATATATATGTGCCAAAAATAAGGGTAACTACTATGAAGGGATAAAATATGACTCTAAAAATGAAAAATAAAAAAAGGGTTTTTTTTTTTTTAAAAAAACGGATTTATAAGATGTTGGTTGAAAAAGGGAAAAAGAAAAATAAAAAAAAAACAGTCAACAAAAATTAACTTTGATGAAATAATGAATCATGGTAAAGAAAAAAAAAAAAAACCATGAAACTATGTGCAGTATTCCCCTAGCGCTGGAGTTCTCCCATTGTCCTTGATCGATCAACTTGGTCTTGGCTTGCTGGCTGTTTGTGCTGATCTTCTGGGGGAGGGGCCTGTTGCTGTGGTTTCCAAATGTCTTTGCCGGAGGCGGAATTGCCCCGCCCTTGTCGGTCCGGGCTAAGGAAGCTGCTCCGGTTTGCTCTCAGGAGCTTTTGTTCCCTGCAAGCTCTCCGTACAGCTTTGGAGGACCAGGGCAGAAATGGTGGCCTCCCAATCTCCACTCGGAGGAGCTGAGAACTCGGGGCCCCGCTCCTCAGTGTGCCCCCAGAGAAAAGCAGTCACTTCCGTGTCCCCGGTCTCTGGCCGCACTCCGTGCTCACCCGGCCTGTGATCTAGCGTTGCTATCTCTGGCACCCGACCCCGCGCAGAGTCTCCAAACCCAGCAGATCCCTGCAGTGCGTTCCCGCACCGCTCCTCCCCGGGAAGGAAGGGGAGTCTCCCCGGATCTGCTGCTTGTTGGGTCCCTGCTGGGGGAGCCGTGCCCCAACTGGGCCGCAGATCACAGTTTATGGCAACCCGAGCTGAGAGCCCGCGACTCTGCTCCGTCTCTGCAGCCGGCTTCCCTGCTCTGATACCTGGGAGCTCTGGCGCACTCAGGCACCCCCGGTCTCTCTGTGACCCCAAGGGTCCTGAGACCACACTGTCCCGGGAGGATTCCAACCCCCGCTTAGCCACTGCAGCGACGTCCCTCCAAGGAGCCAACTTCTAAAAGGTCCGATTTTGTGCTCCGCGGCTCTATCACTTGCCAGAAGCGGCCGGCGGAGGCCCCTCCACCGCCGTCTATCCTCCCGAATATCGCCTCGGATTCACTTCTCCGCACGCCCTACCTTCCAGTAAGTGGTCGCTTCTCTGTTCGCAGAGATGTTGCTACTCTCCTGTTCGATCTCCTGTTGAGTTCGTAGGTGTTCAGAAAGGTTTGATCCCTATTCAGCTGAATTCCTGAGACCAGACGAAATCTAGGTTTCCTACTCCTCCGCCAACTTGCTCCGCCCCCGCGCCTTCACTTTTAACGTTGGATATTTCCTCCGTCTTCTTCCCTGTAGATGGTAGTGGGAAGACTATTTCTCTACCGTTTTGTTTCTTGAGAGCTGAGTGCAAGACCGTCACACATATATCTCAAAAGGCTTCACGCTTCGCGAACCAAGATGTTAGCACGAAATCATGTTTGACGTGGCCTTGTTTCTCTGAGTTCAGTGGAAGGCGCTGCTGAGGCTAGCTCACGTACATTTGAAGGCCCTTCCAACTTCATGACCCAAGACTTTGGTGGAGAGAGACCCTCCACACAACGTGTTCCTCACTGTGGTGTATCGCGCTTTCCGTCTCTTTTCTCTCGCCCTAAGCTTTAACACGGTGCTTCCATCAGTAGGGAAAGAGCTGGTCGTCGACGGACGGCAACCCTCTAGATTTGTCCTTAGAGTAAACACCCGTAGGCAATCTTCCCTATGCTTCCTCACATCATACATTTCCATACTCATCCTTCTTCATGGAACGACAGGAGGCACATTCGAAACGGACAGCTCACTCTAGGGCACGTCCCTCGAGCTTTCACGCCCAAGACAGAAAACACTTTTCTCTTCCTGAAACAATATGATAGCTGAGGGAAGACTTCTTCACAAGGGGTTTGTCAAGCACCGTCACAGGGCACATTCTTTATGCCTTCACACGTTCGCGCCAGAATGCCGCTCCTACGTAGGCGTACGGCTTTCCAGGGTTTCCTTCTCACACTTAAAGGCATGACCTTTTCCCTCTGCTCTCTCTCCTACTCTTGAAAACATTTCTCACGGAACCAGATTTGAATCGGGAGAGACAATCTACACTCATTATTTCCGTGGCGCAGGCATGGGGCACATGCCTTGCGCTCTCACACTTATCTTGAAATAGACTACCATTTTCAGGGAAGATGTTGGTAGAAACACGGTTTCTCTGCAGTGGTGTTTCTTCAGACCGAAGTGCACGCCGCCTGTTTAGGGTTGCACACATACACGTTGTGACTAGGTTTTCCCCGTGAAGCCAGAGGGAAGCTCGAAGTCGCGGTTTGACACAGCCTTGTTTCGCACAGTGTAGTCTGTGGCTTGCCTTTGGCGAACTCACGTACGTTTGAAAACCCTTCTAGCGTCGTGACCCGTGGTGTTCATTGAGAGAAGCCCTCCATACAAAGTTGTTCCACGAGTAAGGTATAGCAGGCTTTTCCTCTGCTTCCGTTCACACTCGGCGTCAAGCCGCTTCGATCCTTAGGAAAGGAGGCGGGGAGTCGAAGGACCGCTCCTCCACAGCATTGTTTCTTCGACTTAAGTGTAGAGCTCGTTCCTTACGCTTCCTCCCATTTCCAGACACACACCTCTCTTGGGGACAACTTGTTAGTCGGTGGTCGCATTCGACCCACATTTTTCTTCACCATTCAGCGTATGGCATTGTCCTTACGCTTTCACACGAAGTCCTGAAAACGCTACTCTCTTCCTGAAGCAAGATCTGTGTTGAGAGAAGCTTGAGACACAACTCCTCTCTCAAAGAGTGGTATACGGCACAGCATTTGTGCCTTCACTTTGAACGTCGGAGAATTCTTCCATTTTCTTCCGCGGAGGCGGTAGTGGAAAGACTAGTTCCCTACAGTTTGGTTTCGTGAGAGGTGAGGGTAAGAGGCCTATTTATATAGCACCGCACATATCTCCAAAGGCTTCTTTCTTCAAGCACCAAGATGTCAGCACGAAAGCCTGTTTGACATGGCCTTGTTTCTCAGAATTCAGTGTCAGGCTACTACTACTACTGAGGCTGGCCCACGTACATTGCAAGACCCATCCACCTCCATGACACACGACTTAATGGAGAGAAACCCTCCGCACAACGTGTTCCTCACTGTACGGTATCGCGCGTTCCATGTCTTTTCGTTCACACGAGGTTTAACGAGCGGCTTCGCATCCTTACGAGAAGAGATGGTAGTCGAAGGACGGCAACCCTCGAGACTTGTTCTTAGAGTTAAACAAACGCATGCCATCTTCCTTATGCTTCCGCACGTCATCCATTTCCATACACATCCTTCTTTGTGTAACGACGGCAGGCAACTTCGAAGCGGAGAGCGAAGTCTAGTCTACGTCCCCTACGCCTTCACACCCACTACGGAAAACACTTTCCTCTTACGGGAACGATACGACAGTTGAGGGAGGCCTTCTTCACAAGTGGTTTCTCAAGCACCGTCACAGGGCACACTCTAGATGCCTTCACCATGTCATGTAAAGTGCTTCCCCGACTTACGTGTGTGGCTTTCCTGACGGATCTCCTTCTCACGCTTAAAACCATGACCTTTTCCATCTGCTCTCTCTCATACTCTTGAAAACGCTTCTCATGGAATAGGATTCGAATCGCGACAGACATTCTACACTTGTTACTTCCGTGGCACAGGCATGGGGCACATTCCTTGCGATTTCACACTTCCATTGGAAAAGTCTAACATTTTCAGGGAAGGTGTTAGTAGACACACGGTTTCTCTGCAGTGGTGTTTCTTCAGACTGAAGAGTAGTCCCTTGGTTTAGGACACAACACATACATTTTGTGATTATGGATTCCTCGGGAACCCAGATGTAAGCTCGAAGTCGCGTTCGACACAGACTTGGTTCGCAGAGATTCGTGTATGCCTTTCCTTTGGCGAAGTCACAATCTTTGCAAACCCTTCTATCTTCGTGACACATGGTGTTCGTTGAGAAAAGCCCTCCATCAGAAGTTGTTCTGCGAGTGAGGTATATCACTCTTCCCTGCCCTCCGTTTCCTTTCACACTTGGCTTCAAGCCGCTTCGTTCCTTAGCAAAGCAGAAGAGCAGTCGAAGGACCGCACCTCCACCGCGTTGTTTCTTAGACTTAAGTGTATAGCACGTTCCTTACGCTTCCTCCCACTTCCAGTCACACACCTCTCTAGGGGACAACGAGTGTGTTGGTGGTCACGTTCGACCCACATTTCTCTTCACAGTTCAGCGTGTGGCATTTTCCTTGTGTTTTCACACAAAGTACTGACAGCGCCTCTATCTTCCCGAAACAAGATCTGAGTTGGGAGAAGCTTTCGACACAAGTTCTTTCTCAAGCAGGGGTATATGGCACAGTAACTTGCGCCTTCACTTTTTTTTTTAAATTTTTTTATTGTTATGTTAATCACCATATATTACATCATTAGTTTTTGGTGCAGTGTTCCATGATTCATTGTTTGTTCATAACACCCAGTGCTCCGTGCAGAACGTGCCCTCCTCAATACCCATCACCAGGCTAACCCATCCCCCTACCCCCCTCCCCTCTAGAACCCTCACTTTGTTTTTCAGAGTCCATCATCTCTCATGGTTCGTCTCCCCCTCTGACATACTCCCCTTTTCTTCCTTTCCTGTTATCTTCTTCTTTTTCTTTTTTCTTAAAATATGTTGCGTTATTTGTTTCAGAAGTACAGATCTGTGATTCAACAGTCTTGCACAATTCACAGCGCTCACCGTAGCACATACCCTCCCCAATGTCTATCACCCAGCCACCCCATCCCTCCCACCCCCAACCACTCCAGTAACACTCAGTTTCTTTCCTGAGATGAAGAATTCCTCATATCAGTGAGGTCATGTGATACATGTCTTTCTCTGATGGACATATTTCACTCAGCATAACACCCTCCAGTTCCATCCACGTCGTTGCAAATGGCAAGATCTCATTCCTTTTGATGGCTGCATAATATTCCATTGTGTATATATACCACGTCTTCTTAATCCATTCATCTGTCGATGGGCATCTTGGCTCTTTCCACAGTTTGGCTATTGTGGACATTGCTGTCAGAAACATTGGGGTGCACGTACCCCTTCGGGTCCCTACATTTGTATCTTTGCGGTAAATACCCAGTAGTGCAATGGCTGGATCGAACGGTAGCTCTATTTTCAACTGTTTGAGGAACCTCCATACTGTTTTCCAGAGGGGTTGCACCAGCTTGCATTCCCACCAACAGTGTAGGAGGGTTCCCCTTTCTCCACATCCCCGCCAACATCTGTCGTTCCCTGACTTGTTAATTTTAGCCATTCTGACGGGTGTGAGGTGGTATCTCATTGAGGTTCTGATTTGGATTTCCCTGATGCCGAGCGATGTTGAGCACTTTTTCATGTGCCTGTTGGCCATTTGGATGTCTTCTTTGGAGAAATGTCTGTTCATGTCTTCTGCCCATTTCTTGATTGGATTATTTGTTCTTTGGGTGTTGAGTTTGATACGTTCTTTATAGATTTTGGATACTAGCCCTTTATCTGATATGTCGTTTGCAAATATTTTCTCCCATTCTGTCGGGTGTCTTTCGGTTTTGTGGACTGTTTCTTTTGCTGTGCAAAAGCTTTTTATCTTGATGAAATCCCAATAGTTCATTTTTGCCCGGGCTTCCCGTGCCTTTGGCGATGTTTCTAGGAAGAAGTTGCTGCGGCTAAGGTCGAAAAGGTTGCTACCTGTGTTCTCCTTTAGGATTTGGATGGACTCCTGTCTCACGTTTAGGTCTTTCCACCATTTGGAGTCTATTTTTGTGTGTGGTGTAAGGAAATGGTCCAGTTTCATTCTTCTGCATGTGGCTGTCCAATTTTCCCAACACCATTTGTTGAAGAGACTGTCTTTTTGCCATTGGACATTCTTTCCTGCTTTGTCAAAAATAAGTTGACCATAGAGTTGAGGGTCCATTTCTGGGCTCTCGATTCTGTTCCATTGATCTATTTGTCTGTTTTTGTGCCAGTACCATACTGTCTTGATGATGACAGCTTTGTAATAGAGCTGGAAGTCCGGAATTGTGATGCCGCCAGCTTTGCTTTTCTTTTTCAGTATGCCTCTGGCTATTCGGGGTCTCTTCTGGTTCCATACAAATTTTAGGATTATTTGTTCCATTTCTTTGAAAAAAGTGGATGTTATTTTGATGGGGATTGCATTGAATGTGTAGATTGCTCTAGGTAGCATTGACATCTTCACAATGTTGATTCTCCCAATCCAAGAGCATGGAACGTTTTTCCATTTCTTTGTGTCTTCTTCAATTTCTTTCATGAGTATTTTCTTGTTTGATGAGTACAGATCCTTTGCCCCTTTGGTTAGATTTATTCCTGGGTATCTAATGGTTTTGGGTGCAATTGTGGATGGGATCGACTCCTTGATTTGTCTCTCTTCTGTCTTGTTGTTGGTGTATAGGAATGCCTCTGATTTCTGTGCATTGATTTTATATCCTGCTACTTGACTGAATTCCTGTATGAGTTCTAGCAGTTTTGGGGTGGAGTCTTTTGGGTTTTCCACATACAGTATCATATCATCTGCAAAGAGTGAGAGTTTGACTTCCTCTTTGCCGATTTGGATGCCTTTGATTTCTTTTTGTTGTCTGATTGCTGTGGCTAGGACTTCTAATACTATGTTGAATAGAAGTGGTGAGAGTGGACATCGCTGCCGCATTCCTGACCTTAGGGGAAAAGCTCTCAGCCTTTCCCCATTGAGAATGATATTCGCTGTAAGTTTTTCATAGATGGCTTTTATGATATTGAGTTATGTACCCTCTATCCCTACACTCTGAAGAGTTGTGATCAAGAAAGGATGTTGTACTTTGTCAAATGCTTTTTCTGCATCTATTGAGAGGCTCATATGATTCTTGCTCTTTCTTTTGTTACTGTATTGTATCACGTTGATTGATTTGCGGATGTTGAACCAGCCTTGCAGCCCAGGAATAAATCCCACTTGTTCCTGGTGAATAATCCTTTTAATGTACTGTTGGATCCTATTGGCTACTATTTTGGTGAGAATTTTTGCATCCATGTTCATCAAGGGTATTGGTCTGTAATTCTCTTTTTTGATGGGGTCTTTGTCTGGTTTTGGGATCAAGGTAATGTTGGCCTCCTAAAATGAGTTTGGAAGTTTCCCTTCCGTTTCTATTTTTTGGAACAATTTCAGGAGAATAGGTATTAATTCTTCTTGAAATGTCTGATAGAATTCCCCTGGGAAGCCATCTGGCCCTGGGCTTTTGTTTCTTGGGAGATTTTTGATGACTGTTTCAATTTCCTTCGTGGTTATAGTTCTGTTCAGGTTTTCTATTTCTTCCTGGTTCAATTTTGGTAGTTGGTACATCTCTAGGAAAGCACCCATTTCTTCCGGGTTATCTAATTTGCTGGCATAGAGTTGCTCATAATATGTTCTTATAATTGTTTGTATTTCTTTGGTGTTGGTTGTGATCTCTCCTCTTTCATTCACGATGTTGTTGATTTGGGTCATTTCTCTTTTCTTTTTGATCAGTCTGGCCAGGGGTTTATCAGTCTTGTTAATTCTTTCAAAGAACCAGCTCCTAGTTTCATGGATCTGTTCTACTGTTCTTTTGGTTTCTAGTTCATTGATTTCTGCTCTGATCTTTAAGATTTCTCTTCTCCTGCTGGGTTTAGGCTTTATTTGCTGTTCTTTCTCCAGCTCCTTTAGGTGTAGGCTTAGGTTGTGTATTTGAGACCTTTCTTGTTTCTTGAGAAAGGCTTGTATGGCTATCTACTTTCCTCTCAGGACTGCCTTTGCTCTATCCCAAAGATTTTGAACAGTTGTGTTTTCATTTTCATTGGTTTCCATGAATTTTTTTAATTCTTCTTTAATTTCTTGGTTGACCCATTCATTCTTTAGTAGGATGCTCTTTAGCCTCCATGTATTTGAGTTCTTTCCGACTTTCCTCTTGTGGTTGAGTTCTAGTTTCAAAGCATTGTGGTCTGAAAATATGCAGGGAATGATCCCAATCTTTTGGTACCGATTGAGACCTGATTTGTGACCTAGGATGTGATCAATTCTGGAGAATGTTCCATGGGCACTAGAGAAGAATGTGTATTCCGTTGCTTTGGGATGGAACGTTCTGAATATGTCTGTGAAGTCCATTTGGTCCAGTGTGTCATTTAAAGTCTTTATTTCCTTGTTGATCTTTTGCTTAGATGATCTGTCCATTTCAGTCAGGGGGGTGTTAAAGTCCCCCACTATTATTGTATTGTTGTCAATGTGTTTCTTTGCTTTTGTTATTAATTGCCTTATATAATTGGCTGCTCCCATGTTCGGGGCATAGATATTTACAATTGTTAGATCTTCTTGTTGGATAGAACCTTTAAGTAGGATATAGTGTCCTTCTTCATCTCTTATTACAGTCTTTGTTTTAAAATCTAGTTTTTCTGATATAAGGATTGCCACCCCAGCTTTCTTTTGGTGTCCATTAGCATGGTAAATGGTTTTCCACCCCCTCACTTTCAATCTGGGGGTGTCTTTGGGTCTAAAATGAGTCTCTTGCAGACAGCATATTGATGGGTCTTGTTTTTTAATCCAATCTGATAGCCTGTGTCTTTTGATTGGGGCATTGAGCCCATTTACATTCAGGGTAACTATTGAAAGGTATGAATTTAGTGCCATTGTATTACCTGTAAGGTGACTGTTAACTTTCTGTTGTCTGTGTTCGTTTCTGCTCTTTGCTGCTTTTAGGTTCTCCCTTTGCTTAGAGGACCCCTCTCAATATTTCCTGGAGGGCTGGTTTCGTGTTTGCAAATTCCTTTAGTTTTTGTTTATTCTGGAAGCTTTTTATCTCTCCTTCTATTTTCAATGATAGCCTAGCTGCATATTTTTCTCGTTTAGTGCTCTGAAGACATCTTGCCAGTCCTTTCTGGCCTGCCAGGTCTCTGTGGATAGGTCTGTTGCCAATCTAATGTTTCTACCTTTGTAGGTTACATATCTCTTCTCCCGAGCTGCTTTCAGGATTTTCTCTTTGTCTCTGAGACTCGTAAGTTTTATTATTTGATGTCGGGGTGTTGACCTATTATTATTGATTTTGAGAGGGGTTCTCTGTGCCTCCTGGATTTTAATGCCGGTTTCCTTCCTCACATTAGGGAAGTTCTCTGCTATAATTTGCTCCAATATACCTTCTGCCCCTCTCTCTCTCTCTTCTTCTTCTGGGATCCCAATTATTCTAATGTTGTTTCGTCTTATCGTACCACTTATCTCTCGAATTCTGCCCTCGTGATCCTGTAGTTGTTTCTCTCTCTTTTTCTCAGCCTCTTTATTTTCCATCATTTGGTCTCCAAATCGCTGATTCTCTCTTCTGCCTCATTTATCCTAGCATTTAGTGCCCCCATTTTTGATTGCACCTCATCAATAGCCTTTTTGATTTCGATTTGGTTAGATTTTAGTTCTTTTATTTCTCCAGAAAGGGTTTCTCTAATAACTTCCGCGCTTTTTTCAAGCCCAGCTGGTATCTTTAAAGTCATGATTCTGAACTCTAGGTCCGACATCGTACTAATGACCGTTGAGTAGGTCCCTGGCTGACGGTACTACCTCTTGTTCTTTTTGCTGAGGTGATTTCTTTCGTCTTGTCATTTTGTCCAGAGGAGAAGAGATGAATGAGAGAACAAAATGCCAACAGGTTTACAACGTCCCCAGCAAATATACTGTATACAAATCAGAAAAGACCTGAAGCCAGGGGTAAAGAAAGGGAAAGAAAGAAAAAAGAAAGAGAAAAAGAAAAAAAAAAGAAAAAAAGATAAAAACAAAAACAACAACAAAACAATACAAAAAAAGCAGAATATGATCAAATATGATCAGGCTAGTACATAGATCAGTGCCACACCCTAGATTTTGGGCATATTTGGTCTGTTAGAAAAAAGTGCCTCCTAAAATTTTAAAGGAAGAAAGACATATATGTACAAAATAAGGGTTGACACAGTGAAGGGATGGAAGATGACTGTAAAGATGAAAATTATAAAAGATTTTATAAAAGGACTTGGTAAGATAAGTTGTTTGAAAAAAGAAAGATGATTTAAGAAAAAAAAAAAAAGGGAGAGAATGTAATCAGGCAGGAGACTAGAACAAAGCCATACACTAGTGATTTAGCGTATATTTTGATCTGTTAGAAGAAACTGTACCTCAAAATTTTAAAGAGAGAACAACTTATATATATGTGCCAAAAATAAGGGTAACTACTATGAAGGGATAAAATATGACTCTAAAAATGAAAAATAAAAAAAGGTTTTTTTTTTTTTTTAAAAAAACGGATTTATAAGATGTTGGTTGAAAAAGGGAAAAAGAAAAATAAAAAAAAAAACAGTCAACAAAAATTAACTTTGATGAAATAATGAATCATGGTAAAGAAAAAAAAAAAAACCCATGAAACTATGTGCAGTATTCCCCTAGCGCTGGAGTTCTCCCATTGTCCTTGATCGATCAACTTGGTCTTGGCTTGCTGGCTGTTTGTGCTGATCTTCTGGGGGAGGGGCCTGTTGCTGTGGTTTCCAAATGTCTTTGCCGGAGGCGGAATTGCCCCGCCCTTGTCGGTCCGGGCTAAGGAAGCTGCTCCGGTTTGCTCTCAGGAGCTTTTGTTCCCTGCAAGCTCTCCGTACAGCTTTGGAGGACCAGGGCAGAAATGGTGGCCTCCCAATCTCCACTCGGAGGAGCTGAGAACTCGGGGCCCCGCTCCTCAGTGTGCCCCCAGAGAAAAGCAGTCACTTCCGTGTCCCCGGTCTCTGGCCGCACTCCGTGCTCACCCGGCCTGTGATCTAGCGTTGCTATCTCTGGCACCCGACCCCGCGCAGAGTCTCCAAACCCAGCAGATCCCTGCAGTGCGTTCCCGCACCGCTCCTCCCCGGGAAGGAAGGGGAGTCTCCCCGGATCTGCTGCTTGTTGGGTCCCTGCTGGGGGAGCCGTGCCCCAACTGGGCCGCAGATCACAGTTTATGGCAACCCGAGCTGAGAGCCCGCGACTCTGCTCCGTCTCTGCAGCCGGCTTCCCTGCTCTGATACCTGGGAGCTCTGGCGCACTCAGGCACCCCCGGTCTCTCTGTGACCCCAAGGGTCCTGAGACCACACTGCCCCGGGAGGATTCCAACCCCCGCTTAGCCACTGCAGCGACGTCCCTCCAAGGAGCCAACTTCTAAAAGGTCCGATTTTGTGCTCCGCGGCTCTATCACTTGCCAGAAGCGGCCGGCGGAGGCCCCTCCACCGCCGTCTATCCTCCCGAATATCGCCTCGGATTCACTTCTCCGCACGCCCTACCTTCCAGTAAGTGGTCGCTTCTCTGTTCGCAGAGATGTTGCTACTCTCCTGTTCGATCTCCTGTTGAGTTCGTAGGTGTTCAGAAAGGTTTGATCCCTATTCAGCTGAATTCCTGAGACCAGACGAAATCTAGGTTTCCTACTCCTCCGCCAACTTGCTCCGCCCCCGCGCCTTCACTTTTAACGTTGGATATTTCCTCCGTCTTCTTCCCTGTAGATGGTAGTGGGAAGACTATTTCTCTACCGTTTTGTTTCTTGAGAGCTGAGTGCAAGACCGTCACACATATATCTCAAAAGGCTTCACGCTTCGCGAACCAAGATGTTAGCACGAAATCATGTTTGACGTGGCCTTGTTTCTCTGAGTTCAGTGGAAGGCGCTGCTGAGGCTAGCTCACGTACATTTGAAGGCCCTTCCAACTTCATGACCCAAGACTTTGGTGGAGAGAGACCCTCCACACAACGTGTTCCTCACTGTGGTGTATCGCGCTTTCCGTCTCTTTTCTCTCGCCCTAAGCTTTAACACGGTGCTTCCATCAGTAGGGAAAGAGCTGGTCGTCGACGGACGGCAACCCTCTAGATTTGTCCTTAGAGTAAACACCCGTAGGCAATCTTCCCTATGCTTCCTCACATCATACATTTCCATACTCATCCTTCTTCATGGAACGACAGGAGGCACATTCGAAACGGACAGCTCACTCTAGGGCACGTCCCTCGAGCTTTCACGCCCAAGACAGAAAACACTTTTCTCTTCCTGAAACAATATGATAGCTGAGGGAAGACTTCTTCACAAGGGGTTTGTCAAGCACCGTCACAGGGCACATTCTTTATGCCTTCACACGTTCGCGCCAGAATGCCGCTCCTACGTAGGCGTACGGCTTTCCAGGGTTTCCTTCTCACACTTAAAGGCATGACCTTTTCCCTCTGCTCTCTCTCCTACTCTTGAAAACATTTCTCACGGAACCAGATTTGAATCGGGAGAGACAATCTACACTCATTATTTCCGTGGCGCAGGCATGGGGCACATGCCTTGCGCTCTCACACTTATCTTGAAATAGACTACCATTTTCAGGGAAGATGTTGGTAGAAACACGGTTTCTCTGCAGTGGTGTTTCTTCAGACCGAAGTGCACGCCGCCTGTTTAGGGTTGCACACATACACGTTGTGACTAGGTTTTCCCCGTGAAGCCAGAGGGAAGCTCGAAGTCGCGGTTTGACACAGCCTTGTTTCGCACAGTGTAGTCTGTGGCTTGCCTTTGGCGAACTCACGTACGTTTGAAAACCCTTCTAGCGTCGTGACCCGTGGTGTTCATTGAGAGAAGCCCTCCATACAAAGTTGTTCCACGAGTAAGGTATAGCAGGCTTTTCCTCTGCTTCCGTTCACACTCGGCGTCAAGCCGCTTCGATCCTTAGGAAAGGAGGCGGGGAGTCGAAGGACCGCTCCTCCACAGCATTGTTTCTTCGACTTAAGTGTAGAGCTCGTTCCTTACGCTTCCTCCCATTTCCAGACACACACCTCTCTTGGGGACAACTTGTTAGTCGGTGGTCGCATTCGACCCACATTTTTCTTCACCATTCAGCGTATGGCATTGTCCTTACGCTTTCACACGAAGTCCTGAAAACGCTACTCTCTTCCTGAAGCAAGATCTGTGTTGAGAGAAGCTTGAGACACAACTCCTCTCTCAAAGAGTGGTATACGGCACAGCATTTGTGCCTTCACTTTGAACGTCGGAGAATTCTTCCATTTTCTTCCGCGGAGGCGGTAGTGGAAAGACTAGTTCCCTACAGTTTGGTTTCGTGAGAGGTGAGGGTAAGAGGCCTATTTATATAGCACCGCACATATCTCCAAAGGCTTCTTTCTTCAAGCACCAAGATGTCAGCACGAAAGCCTGTTTGACATGGCCTTGTTTCTCAGAATTCAGTGTCAGGCTACTACTACTACTGAGGCTGGCCCACGTACATTGCAAGACCCATCCACCTCCATGACACACGACTTAATGGAGAGAAACCCTCCGCACAACGTGTTCCTCACTGTACGGTATCGCGCGTTCCATGTCTTTTCGTTCACACGAGGTTTAACGAGCGGCTTCGCATCCTTACGAGAAGAGATGGTAGTCGAAGGACGGCAACCCTCGAGACTTGTTCTTAGAGTTAAACAAACGCATGCCATCTTCCTTATGCTTCCGCACGTCATCCATTTCCATACACATCCTTCTTCGTGTAACGACGGCAGGCAACTTCGAAGCGGAGAGCGAAGTCTAGTCTACGTCCCCTACGCCTTCACACCCACTACGGAAAACACTTTCCTCTTACGGGAACGATACGACAGTTGAGGGAGGCCTTCTTCACAAGTGGTTTCTCAAGCACCGTCACAGGGCACACTCTAGATGCCTTCACCATGTCATGTAAAGTGCTTCCCCGACTTACGTGTGTGGCTTTCCTGACGGATCTCCTTCTCACGCTTAAAACCATGACCTTTTCCATCTGCTCTCTCTCATACTCTTGAAAACGCTTCTCATGGAATAGGATTCGAATCGCGACAGACATTCTACACTTGTTACTTCCGTGGCACAGGCATGGGGCACATTCCTTGCGATTTCACACTTCCATTGGAAAAGTCTAACATTTTCAGGGAAGGTGTTAGTAGACACACGGTTTCTCTGCAGTGGTGTTTCTTCAGACTGAAGAGTAGTCCCTTGGTTTAGGACACAACACATACATTTTGTGATTATGGATTCCTCGGGAACCCAGATGTAAGCTCGAAGTCGCGTTCGACACAGACTTGGTTCGCAGAGATTCGTGTATGCCTTTCCTTTGGCGAAGTCACAATCTTTGCAAACCCTTCTATCTTCGTGACACATGGTGTTCGTTGAGAAAAGCCCTCCATCAGAAGTTGTTCTGCGAGTGAGGTATATCACTCTTCCCTGCCCTCCGTTTCCTTTCACACTTGGCTTCAAGCCGCTTCGTTCCTTAGCAAAGCAGAAGAGCAGTCGAAGGACCGCACCTCCACCGCGTTGTTTCTTAGACTTAAGTGTATAGCACGTTCCTTACGCTTCCTTCCACTTCCAGTCACACACCTCTCTAGGGGACAACGAGTGTGTTGGTGGTCACGTTCGACCCACATTTCTCTTCACAGTTCAGCGTGTGGCATTTTCCTTGTGTTTTCACACAAAGTACTGACAGCGCCTCTATCTTCCCGAAACAAGATCTGAGTTGGGAGAAGCTTTCGACACAAGTTCTTTCTCAAGCAGGGGTATATGGCACAGTAACTTGCGCCTTCACTTTTTTTTTTAAATTTTTTTATTGTTATGTTAATCACCATATATTACATCATTAGTTTTTGGTGCAGTGTTCCATGATTCATTGTTTGTTCATAACACCCAGTGCTCCGTGCAGAACGTGCCCTCCTCAATACCCATCACCAGGCTAACCCATCCCCCTACCCCCCTCCCCTCTAGAACCCTCACTTTGTTTTTCAGAGTCCATCATCTCTCATGGTTCGTCTCCCCCTCTGACATACTCCCCTTTTCTTCCTTTCCTGTTATCTTCTTCTTTTTCTTTTTTCTTAAAATATGTTGCGTTATTTGTTTCAGAAGTACAGATCTGTGATTCAACAGTCTTGCACAATTCACAGCGCTCACCGTAGCACATACCCTCCCCAATGTCTATCACCCAGCCACCCCATCCCTCCCACCCCCAACCACTCCAGTAACACTCAGTTTCTTTCCTGAGATGAAGAATTCCTCATATCAGTGAGGTCATGTGATACATGTCTTTCTCTGATGGACATATTTCACTCAGCATAACACCCTCCAGTTCCATCCACGTCGTTGCAAATGGCAAGATCTCATTCCTTTTGATGGCTGCATAATATTCCATTGTGTATATATACCACGTCTTCTTAATCCATTCATCTGTCGATGGGCATCTTGGCTCTTTCCACAGTTTGGCTATTGTGGACATTGCTGTCAGAAACATTGGGGTGCACGTACCCCTTCGGGTCCCTACATTTGTATCTTTGCGGTAAATACCCAGTAGTGCAATGGCTGGATCGAACGGTAGCTCTATTTTCAACTGTTTGAGGAACCTCCATACTGTTTTCCAGAGGGGTTGCACCAGCTTGCATTCCCACCAACAGTGTAGGAGGGTTCCCCTTTCTCCACATCCCCGCCAACATCTGTCGTTCCCTGACTTGTTAATTTTAGCCATTCTGACGGGTGTGAGGTGGTATCTCATTGAGGTTCTGATTTGGATTTCCCTGATGCCGAGCGATGTTGAGCACTTTTTCATGTGCCTGTTGGCCATTTGGATGTCTTCTTTGGAGAAATGTCTGTTCATGTCTTCTGCCCATTTCTTGATTGGATTATTTGTTCTTTGGGTGTTGAGTTTGATACGTTCTTTATAGATTTTGGATACTAGCCCTTTATCTGATATGTCGTTTGCAAATATTTTCTCCCATTCTGTCGGGTGTCTTTCGGTTTTGTGGACTGTTTCTTTTGCTGTGCAAAAGCTTTTTATCTTGATGAAATCCCAATAGTTCATTTTTGCCCGGGCTTCCCGTGCCTTTGGCGATGTTTCTAGGAAGAAGTTGCTGCGGCTAAGGTCGAAAAGGTTGCTACCTGTGTTCTCCTTTAGGATTTGGATGGACTCCTGTCTCACGTTTAGGTCTTTCCACCATTTGGAGTCTATTTTTGTGTGTGGTGTAAGGAAATGGTCCAGTTTCATTCTTCTGCATGTGGCTGTCCAATTTTCCCAACACCATTTGTTGAAGAGACTGTCTTTTTGCCATTGGACATTCTTTCCTGCTTTGTCAAAAATAAGTTGACCATAGAGTTGAGGGTCCATTTCTGGGCTCTCGATTCTGTTCCATTGATCTATTTGTCTGTTTTTGTGCCAGTACCATACTGTCTTGATGATGACAGCTTTGTAATAGAGCTGGAAGTCCGGAATTGTGATGCCGCCAGCTTTGCTTTTCTTTTTCAGTATGCCTCTGGCTATTCGGGGTCTCTTCTGGTTCCATACAAATTTTAGGATTATTTGTTCCATTTCTTTGAAAAAAGTGGATGTTATTTTGATGGGGATTGCATTGAATGTGTAGATTGCTCTAGGTAGCATTGACATCTTCACAATGTTGATTCTCCCAATCCAAGAGCATGGAACGTTTTTCCATTTCTTTGTGTCTTCTTCAATTTCTTTCATGAGTATTTTCTTGTTTGATGAGTACAGATCCTTTGCCCCTTTGGTTAGATTTATTCCTGGGTATCTAATGGTTTTGGGTGCAATTGTGGATGGGATCGACTCCTTGATTTGTCTCTCTTCTGTCTTGTTGTTGGTGTATAGGAATGCCTCTGATTTCTGTGCATTGATTTTATATCCTGCTACTTGACTGAATTCCTGTATGAGTTCTAGCAGTTTTGGGGTGGAGTCTTTTGGGTTTTCCACATACAGTATCATATCATCTGCAAAGAGTGAGAGTTTGACTTCCTCTTTGCCGATTTGGATGCCTTTGATTTCTTTTTGTTGTCTGATTGCTGTGGCTAGGACTTCTAATACTATGTTGAATAGAAGTGGTGAGAGTGGACATCGCTGCCGCATTCCTGACCTTAGGGGAAAAGCTCTCAGCCTTTCCCCATTGAGAATGATATTCGCTGTAAGTTTTTCATAGATGGCTTTTATGATATTGAGTTATGTACCCTCTATCCCTACACTCTGAAGAGTTGTGATCAAGAAAGGATGTTGTACTTTGTCAAATGCTTTTTCTGCATCTATTGAGAGGCTCATATGATTCTTGCTCTTTCTTTTGTTACTGTATTGTATCACGTTGATTGATTTGCGGATGTTGAACCAGCCTTGCAGCCCAGGAATAAATCCCACTTGTTCCTGGTGAATAATCCTTTTAATGTACTGTTGGATCCTATTGGCTACTATTTTGGTGAGAATTTTTGCATCCATGTTCATCAAGGGTATTGGTCTGTAATTCTCTTTTTTGATGGGGTCTTTGTCTGGTTTTGGGATCAAGGTAATGTTGGCCTCCTAAAATGAGTTTGGAAGTTTCCCTTCCGTTTCTATTTTTTGGAACAATTTCAGGAGAATAGGTATTAATTCTTCTTGAAATGTCTGATAGAATTCCCCTGGGAAGCCATCTGGCCCTGGGCTTTTGTTTCTTGGGAGATTTTTGATGACTGTTTCAATTTCCTTCGTGGTTATAGTTCTGTTCAGGTTTTCTATTTCTTCCTGGTTCAATTTTGGTAGTTGGTACATCTCTAGGAAAGCACCCATTTCTTCCGGGTTATCTAATTTGCTGGCATAGAGTTGCTCATAATATGTTCTTATAATTGTTTGTATTTCTTTGGTGTTGGTTGTGATCTCTCCTCTTTCATTCACGATGTTGTTGATTTGGGTCATTTCTCTTTTCTTTTTGATCAGTCTGGCCAGGGGTTTATCAGTCTTGTTAATTCTTTCAAAGAACCAGCTCCTAGTTTCATGGATCTGTTCTACTGTTCTTTTGGTTTCTAGTTCATTGATTTCTGCTCTGATCTTTAAGATTTCTCTTCTCCTGCTGGGTTTAGGCTTTATTTGCTGTTCTTTCTCCAGCTCCTTTAGGTGTAGGCTTAGGTTGTGTATTTGAGACCTTTCTTGTTTCTTGAGAAAGGCTTGTATGGCTATCTACTTTCCTCTCAGGACTGCCTTTGCTCTATCCCAAAGATTTTGAACAGTTGTGTTTTCATTTTCATTGGTTTCCATGAATTTTTTTAATTCTTCTTTAATTTCTTGGTTGACCCATTCATTCTTTAGTAGGATGCTCTTTAGCCTCCATGTATTTGAGTTCTTTCCGACTTTCCTCTTGTGGTTGAGTTCTAGTTTCAAAGCATTGTGGTCTGAAAATATGCAGGGAATGATCCCAATCTTTTGGTACCGATTGAGACCTGATTTGTGACCTAGGATGTGATCAATTCTGGAGAATGTTCCATGGGCACTAGAGAAGAATGTGTATTCCGTTGCTTTGGGATGGAACGTTCTGAATATGTCTGTGAAGTCCATTTGGTCCAGTGTGTCATTTAAAGTCTTTATTTCCTTGTTGATCTTTTGCTTAGATGATCTGTCCATTTCAGTCAGGGGGGTGTTAAAGTCCCCCACTATTATTGTATTGTTGTCAATGTGTTTCTTTGCTTTTGTTATTAATTGCCTTATATAATTGGCTGCTCCCATGTTCGGGGCATAGATATTTACAATTGTTAGATCTTCTTGTTGGATAGAACCTTTAAGTAGGATATAGTGTCCTTCTTCATCTCTTATTACAGTCTTTGTTTTAAAATCTAGTTTTTCTGATATAAGGATTGCCACCCCAGCTTTCTTTTGGTGTCCATTAGCATGGTAAATGGTTTTCCACCCCCTCACTTTCAATCTGGGGGTGTCTTTGGGTCTAAAATGAGTCTCTTGCAGACAGCATATTGATGGGTCTTGTTTTTTAATCCAATCTGATAGCCTGTGTCTTTTGATTGGGGCATTGAGCCCATTTACATTCAGGGTAACTATTGAAAGGTATGAATTTAGTGCCATTGTATTACCTGTAAGGTGACTGTTAACTGTCTGTTGTCTGTGTTCGTTTCTGCTCTTTGCTGCTTTTAGGTTCTCCCTTTGCTTAGAGGACCCCTCTCAATATTTCCTGGAGGGCTGGTTTCGTGTTTGCAAATTCCTTTAGTTTTTGTTTATTCTGGAAGCTTTTTATCTCTCCTTCTATTTTCAATGATAGCCTAGCTGCATATTTTTCTCGTTTAGTGCTCTGAAGACATCTTGCCAGTCCTTTCTGGCCTGCCAGGTCTCTGTGGATAGGTCTGTTGCCAATCTAATGTTTCTACCTTTGTAGGTTACATATCTCTTCTCCCGAGCTGCTTTCAGGATTTTCTCTTTGTCTCTGAGACTCGTAAGTTTTATTATTTGATGTCGGGGTGTTGACCTATTATTATTGATTTTGAGAGGGGTTCTCTGTGCCTCCTGGATTTTAATGCCGGTTTCCTTCCTCACATTAGGGAAGTTCTCTGCTATAATTTGCTCCAATATACCTTCTGCCCCTCTCTCTCTCTCTTCTTCTTCTGGGATCCCAATTATTCTAATGTTGTTTCGTCTTATCGTACCACTTATCTCTCGAATTCTGCCCTCGTGATCCTGTAGTTGTTTCTCTCTCTTTTTCTCAGCCTCTTTATTTTCCATCATTTGGTCTTCTATATCGCTGATTCTCTCTTCTGCCTCATTTCTCCTAGCATTTAGTGCCCCCATTTTTGATTGCACCTCATCAATAGCCTTTTTGATTTCGATTTGGTTAGATTTTAGTTCTTTTATTTCTCCAGAAAGGGTTTCTCTAATAACTTCCGCGCTTTTTTCAAGCCCAGCTGGTATCTTTAAAGTCATGACTCTGAACTCTAGGTCCAACATCGTACTAATGACCGTTGAGTAGGTCCCTGGCTGACGGTACTACCTCTTGTTCTTTTTGCTGAGGTGATTTCTTTCGTCTTGTCATTTTGTCCAGAGGAGAAGAGATGAATGAGAGAACAAAATGCCAACAGGTTTACAACGTCCCCAGCAAATATACTGTATACAAATCAGAAAAGACCTGAAGCCAGGGGTAAAGAAAGGGAAAGAAAGAAAAAAGAAAGAGAAAAAGAAAAAAAAAAGAAAAAAAGATGAAAACAAAAACAACAACAAAACAATACAAAAAAAGCAGAATATGATCAAATATGATCAGGCTAGTACATAGATCAGTGCCACACCCTAGATTTTGGGCATATTTGGTCTCTTAGAAAAAAGTGCCTCCTAAAATTTTAAAGGAAGAAAGACATATATGTACAAAATAAGGGTTGACACAATGAAGGGATGGAAGATGACTGTAAAGATGAAAATTATAAAAGATTTTATAAAAGGACTTGGTAAGATAAGTTCTTTCAAAAAAGAAAGAAGATTTAAGAAAAAAAAAAAGAAAAAACGGAGAGAATGTGATCAGGCAGGAGACTAGAACAAAGCCATACACTAGTGATTTAGCGTATATTTTGATCTGTTAGAAGAAACTGTACCTCAAAATTTTAAAGAGAGAACAACTTATATATATGTGCCAAAAATAAGGGTAACTACTATGAAGGGATAAAATATGACTCTAAAAATGAAAAATAAAAAAAGGGTTTTTTTTTTTTTAAAAAAACGGATTTATAAGATGTTGGTTGAAAAAGGGAAAAAGAAAAATAAAAAAAAAACAGTCAACAAAAATTAACTTTGATGAAATAATGAATCATGGTAAAGAAAAAAAAAAAAAACCATGAAACTATGTGCAGTATTCCCCTAGCGCTGGAGTTCTCCCATTGTCCTTGATCGATCAACTTGGTCTTGGCTTGCTGGCTGTTTGTGCTGATCTTCTGGGGGAGGGGCCTGTTGCTGTGGTTTCCAAATGTCTTTGCCGGAGGCGGAATTGCCCCGCCCTTGTCGGTCCGGGCTAAGGAAGCTGCTCCGGTTTGCTCTCAGGAGCTTTTGTTCCCTGCAAGCTCTCCGTACAGCTTTGGAGGACCAGGGCAGAAATGGTGGCCTCCCAATCTCCACTCGGAGGAGCTGAGAACTCGGGGCCCCGCTCCTCAGTGTGCCCCCAGAGAAAAGCAGTCACTTCCGTGTCCCCGGTCTCTGGCCGCACTCCGTGCTCACCCGGCCTGTGATCTAGCGTTGCTATCTCTGGCACCCGACCCCGCGCAGAGTCTCCAAACCCAGCAGATCCCTGCAGTGCGTTCCCGCACCGCTCCTCCCCGGGAAGGAAGGGGAGTCTCCCCGGATCTGCTGCTTGTTGGGTCCCTGCTGGGGGAGCCGTGCCCCAACTGGGCCGCAGATCACAGTTTATGGCAACCCGAGCTGAGAGCCCGCGACTCTGCTCCGTCTCTGCAGCCGGCTTCCCTGCTCTGATACCTGGGAGCTCTGGCGCACTCAGGCACCCCCGGTCTCTCTGTGACCCCAAGGGTCCTGAGACCACACTGTCCCGGGAGGATTCCAACCCCCGCTTAGCCACTGCAGCGACGTCCCTCCAAGGAGCCAACTTCTAAAAGGTCCGATTTTGTGCTCCGCGGCTCTATCACTTGCCAGAAGCGGCCGGCGGAGGCCCCTCCACCGCCGTCTATCCTCCCGAATATCGCCTCGGATTCACTTCTCCGCACGCCCTACCTTCCAGTAAGTGGTCGCTTCTCTGTTCGCAGAGATGTTGCTACTCTCCTGTTCGATCTCCTGTTGAGTTCGTAGGTGTTCAGAAAGGTTTGATCCCTATTCAGCTGAATTCCTGAGACCAGACGAAATCTAGGTTTCCTACTCCTCCGCCAACTTGCTCCGCCCCCGCGCCTTCACTTTTAACGTTGGATATTTCCTCCGTCTTCTTCCCTGTAGATGGTAGTGGGAAGACTATTTCTCTACCGTTTTGTTTCTTGAGAGCTGAGTGCAAGACCGTCACACATATATCTCAAAAGGCTTCACGCTTCGCGAACCAAGATGTTAGCACGAAATCATGTTTGACGTGGCCTTGTTTCTCTGAGTTCAGTGGAAGGCGCTGCTGAGGCTAGCTCACGTACATTTGAAGGCCCTTCCAACTTCATGACCCAAGACTTTGGTGGAGAGAGACCCTCCACACAACGTGTTCCTCACTGTGGTGTATCGCGCTTTCCGTCTCTTTTCTCTCGCCCTAAGCTTTAACACGGTGCTTCCATCAGTAGGGAAAGAGCTGGTCGTCGACGGACGGCAACCCTCTAGATTTGTCCTTAGAGTAAACACCCGTAGGCAATCTTCCCTATGCTTCCTCACATCATACATTTCCATACTCATCCTTCTTCATGGAACGACAGGAGGCACATTCGAAACGGACAGCTCACTCTAGGGCACGTCCCTCGAGCTTTCACGCCCAAGACAGAAAACACTTTTCTCTTCCTGAAACAATATGATAGCTGAGGGAAGACTTCTTCACAAGGGGTTTGTCAAGCACCGTCACAGGGCACATTCTTTATGCCTTCACACGTTCGCGCCAGAATGCCGCTCCTACGTAGGCGTACGGCTTTCCAGGGTTTCCTTCTCACACTTAAAGGCATGACCTTTTCCCTCTGCTCTCTCTCCTACTCTTGAAAACATTTCTCACGGAACCAGATTTGAATCGGGAGAGACAATCTACACTCATTATTTCCGTGGCGCAGGCATGGGGCACATGCCTTGCGCTCTCACACTTATCTTGAAATAGACTACCATTTTCAGGGAAGATGTTGGTAGAAACACGGTTTCTCTGCAGTGGTGTTTCTTCAGACCGAAGTGCACGCCGCCTGTTTAGGGTTGCACACATACACGTTGTGACTAGGTTTTCCCCGTGAAGCCAGAGGGAAGCTCGAAGTCGCGGTTTGACACAGCCTTGTTTCGCACAGTGTAGTCTGTGGCTTGCCTTTGGCGAACTCACGTACGTTTGAAAACCCTTCTAGCGTCGTGACCCGTGGTGTTCATTGAGAGAAGCCCTCCATACAAAGTTGTTCCACGAGTAAGGTATAGCAGGCTTTTCCTCTGCTTCCGTTCACACTCGGCGTCAAGCCGCTTCGATCCTTAGGAAAGGAGGCGGGGAGTCGAAGGACCGCTCCTCCACAGCATTGTTTCTTCGACTTAAGTGTAGAGCTCGTTCCTTACGCTTCCTCCCATTTCCAGACACACACCTCTCTTGGGGACAACTTGTTAGTCGGTGGTCGCATTCGACCCACATTTTTCTTCACCATTCAGCGTATGGCATTGTCCTTACGCTTTCACACGAAGTCCTGAAAACGCTACTCTCTTCCTGAAGCAAGATCTGTGTTGAGAGAAGCTTGAGACACAACTCCTCTCTCAAAGAGTGGTATACGGCACAGCATTTGTGCCTTCACTTTGAACGTCGGAGAATTCTTCCATTTTCTTCCGCGGAGGCGGTAGTGGAAAGACTAGTTCCCTACAGTTTGGTTTCGTGAGAGGTGAGGGTAAGAGGCCTATTTATATAGCACCGCACATATCTCCAAAGGCTTCTTTCTTCAAGCACCAAGATGTCAGCACGAAAGCCTGTTTGACATGGCCTTGTTTCTCAGAATTCAGTGTCAGGCTACTACTACTACTGAGGCTGGCCCACGTACATTGCAAGACCCATCCACCTCCATGACACACGACTTAATGGAGAGAAACCCTCCGCACAACGTGTTCCTCACTGTACGGTATCGCGCGTTCCATGTCTTTTCGTTCACACGAGGTTTAACGAGCGGCTTCGCATCCTTACGAGAAGAGATGGTAGTCGAAGGACGGCAACCCTCGAGACTTGTTCTTAGAGTTAAACAAACGCATGCCATCTTCCTTATGCTTCCGCACGTCATCCATTTCCATACACATCCTTCTTTGTGTAACGACGGCAGGCAACTTCGAAGCGGAGAGCGAAGTCTAGTCTACGTCCCCTACGCCTTCACACCCACTACGGAAAACACTTTCCTCTTACGGGAACGATACGACAGTTGAGGGAGGCCTTCTTCACAAGTGGTTTCTCAAGCACCGTCACAGGGCACACTCTAGATGCCTTCACCATGTCATGTAAAGTGCTTCCCCGACTTACGTGTGTGGCTTTCCTGACGGATCTCCTTCTCACGCTTAAAACCATGACCTTTTCCATCTGCTCTCTCTCATACTCTTGAAAACGCTTCTCATGGAATAGGATTCGAATCGCGACAGACATTCTACACTTGTTACTTCCGTGGCACAGGCATGGGGCACATTCCTTGCGATTTCACACTTCCATTGGAAAAGTCTAACATTTTCAGGGAAGGTGTTAGTAGACACACGGTTTCTCTGCAGTGGTGTTTCTTCAGACTGAAGAGTAGTCCCTTGGTTTAGGACACAACACATACATTTTGTGATTATGGATTCCTCGGGAACCCAGATGTAAGCTCGAAGTCGCGTTCGACACAGACTTGGTTCGCAGAGATTCGTGTATGCCTTTCCTTTGGCGAAGTCACAATCTTTGCAAACCCTTCTATCTTCGTGACACATGGTGTTCGTTGAGAAAAGCCCTCCATCAGAAGTTGTTCTGCGAGTGAGGTATATCACTCTTCCCTGCCCTCCGTTTCCTTTCACACTTGGCTTCAAGCCGCTTCGTTCCTTAGCAAAGCAGAAGAGCAGTCGAAGGACCGCACCTCCACCGCGTTGTTTCTTAGACTTAAGTGTATAGCACGTTCCTTACGCTTCCTCCCACTTCCAGTCACACACCTCTCTAGGGGACAACGAGTGTGTTGGTGGTCACGTTCGACCCACATTTCTCTTCACAGTTCAGCGTGTGGCATTTTCCTTGTGTTTTCACACAAAGTACTGACAGCGCCTCTATCTTCCCGAAACAAGATCTGAGTTGGGAGAAGCTTTCGACACAAGTTCTTTCTCAAGCAGGGGTATATGGCACAGTAACTTGCGCCTTCACTTTTTTTTTTAAATTTTTTTATTGTTATGTTAATCACCATATATTACATCATTAGTTTTTGGTGCAGTGTTCCATGATTCATTGTTTGTTCATAACACCCAGTGCTCCGTGCAGAACGTGCCCTCCTCAATACCCATCACCAGGCTAACCCATCCCCCTACCCCCCTCCCCTCTAGAACCCTCACTTTGTTTTTCAGAGTCCATCATCTCTCATGGTTCGTCTCCCCCTCTGACATACTCCCCTTTTCTTCCTTTCCTGTTATCTTCTTCTTTTTCTTTTTTCTTAAAATATGTTGCGTTATTTGTTTCAGAAGTACAGATCTGTGATTCAACAGTCTTGCACAATTCACAGCGCTCACCGTAGCACATACCCTCCCCAATGTCTATCACCCAGCCACCCCATCCCTCCCACCCCCAACCACTCCAGTAACACTCAGTTTCTTTCCTGAGATGAAGAATTCCTCATATCAGTGAGGTCATGTGATACATGTCTTTCTCTGATGGACATATTTCACTCAGCATAACACCCTCCAGTTCCATCCACGTCGTTGCAAATGGCAAGATCTCATTCCTTTTGATGGCTGCATAATATTCCATTGTGTATATATACCACGTCTTCTTAATCCATTCATCTGTCGATGGGCATCTTGGCTCTTTCCACAGTTTGGCTATTGTGGACATTGCTGTCAGAAACATTGGGGTGCACGTACCCCTTCGGGTCCCTACATTTGTATCTTTGCGGTAAATACCCAGTAGTGCAATGGCTGGATCGAACGGTAGCTCTATTTTCAACTGTTTGAGGAACCTCCATACTGTTTTCCAGAGGGGTTGCACCAGCTTGCATTCCCACCAACAGTGTAGGAGGGTTCCCCTTTCTCCACATCCCCGCCAACATCTGTCGTTCCCTGACTTGTTAATTTTAGCCATTCTGACGGGTGTGAGGTGGTATCTCATTGAGGTTCTGATTTGGATTTCCCTGATGCCGAGCGATGTTGAGCACTTTTTCATGTGCCTGTTGGCCATTTGGATGTCTTCTTTGGAGAAATGTCTGTTCATGTCTTCTGCCCATTTCTTGATTGGATTATTTGTTCTTTGGGTGTTGAGTTTGATACGTTCTTTATAGATTTTGGATACTAGCCCTTTATCTGATATGTCGTTTGCAAATATTTTCTCCCATTCTGTCGGGTGTCTTTCGGTTTTGTGGACTGTTTCTTTTGCTGTGCAAAAGCTTTTTATCTTGATGAAATCCCAATAGTTCATTTTTGCCCGGGCTTCCCGTGCCTTTGGCGATGTTTCTAGGAAGAAGTTGCTGCGGCTAAGGTCGAAAAGGTTGCTACCTGTGTTCTCCTTTAGGATTTGGATGGACTCCTGTCTCACGTTTAGGTCTTTCCACCATTTGGAGTCTATTTTTGTGTGTGGTGTAAGGAAATGGTCCAGTTTCATTCTTCTGCATGTGGCTGTCCAATTTTCCCAACACCATTTGTTGAAGAGACTGTCTTTTTGCCATTGGACATTCTTTCCTGCTTTGTCAAAAATAAGTTGACCATAGAGTTGAGGGTCCATTTCTGGGCTCTCGATTCTGTTCCATTGATCTATTTGTCTGTTTTTGTGCCAGTACCATACTGTCTTGATGATGACAGCTTTGTAATAGAGCTGGAAGTCCGGAATTGTGATGCCGCCAGCTTTGCTTTTCTTTTTCAGTATGCCTCTGGCTATTCGGGGTCTCTTCTGGTTCCATACAAATTTTAGGATTATTTGTTCCATTTCTTTGAAAAAAGTGGATGTTATTTTGATGGGGATTGCATTGAATGTGTAGATTGCTCTAGGTAGCATTGACATCTTCACAATGTTGATTCTCCCAATCCAAGAGCATGGAACGTTTTTCCATTTCTTTGTGTCTTCTTCAATTTCTTTCATGAGTATTTTCTTGTTTGATGAGTACAGATCCTTTGCCCCTTTGGTTAGATTTATTCCTGGGTATCTAATGGTTTTGGGTGCAATTGTGGATGGGATCGACTCCTTGATTTGTCTCTCTTCTGTCTTGTTGTTGGTGTATAGGAATGCCTCTGATTTCTGTGCATTGATTTTATATCCTGCTACTTGACTGAATTCCTGTATGAGTTCTAGCAGTTTTGGGGTGGAGTCTTTTGGGTTTTCCACATACAGTATCATATCATCTGCAAAGAGTGAGAGTTTGACTTCCTCTTTGCCGATTTGGATGCCTTTGATTTCTTTTTGTTGTCTGATTGCTGTGGCTAGGACTTCTAATACTATGTTGAATAGAAGTGGTGAGAGTGGACATCGCTGCCGCATTCCTGACCTTAGGGGAAAAGCTCTCAGCCTTTCCCCATTGAGAATGATATTCGCTGTAAGTTTTTCATAGATGGCTTTTATGATATTGAGTTATGTACCCTCTATCCCTACACTCTGAAGAGTTGTGATCAAGAAAGGATGTTGTACTTTGTCAAATGCTTTTTCTGCATCTATTGAGAGGCTCATATGATTCTTGCTCTTTCTTTTGTTACTGTATTGTATCACGTTGATTGATTTGCGGATGTTGAACCAGCCTTGCAGCCCAGGAATAAATCCCACTTGTTCCTGGTGAATAATCCTTTTAATGTACTGTTGGATCCTATTGGCTACTATTTTGGTGAGAATTTTTGCATCCATGTTCATCAAGGGTATTGGTCTGTAATTCTCTTTTTTG
The DNA here is from genome assembly GCF_037043125.1 of Eumetopias jubatus. Taxonomy (NCBI): domain Eukaryota; kingdom Metazoa; phylum Chordata; class Mammalia; order Carnivora; family Otariidae; genus Eumetopias; species Eumetopias jubatus. Next base: position 94,541 of record NW_028274979.1, read on the forward strand.
ATGGGGTCTTTGTCTGGTTTTGGGATCAAGGTAATGTTGGCCTCCTAAAATGAGTTTGGAAGTTTCCCTTCCGTTTCTATTTTTTGGAACAATTTCAGGAGAATAGGTATTAATTCTTCTTGAAATGTCTGATAGAATTCCCCTGGGAAGCCATCTGGCCCTGGGCTTTTGTTTCTTGGGAGATTTTTGATGACTGTTTCAATTTCCTTCGTGGTTATAGTTCTGTTCAGGTTTTCTATTTCTTCCTGGTTCAATTTTGGTAGTTGGTACATCTCTAGGAAAGCACCCATTTCTTCCGGGTTATCTAATTTGCTGGCATAGAGTTGCTCATAATATGTTCTTATAATTGTTTGTATTTCTTTGGTGTTGGTTGTGATCTCTCCTCTTTCATTCACGATGTTGTTGATTTGGGTCATTTCTCTTTTCTTTTTGATCAGTCTGGCCAGGGGTTTATCAGTCTTGTTAATTCTTTCAAAGAACCAGCTCCTAGTTTCATGGATCTGTTCTACTGTTCTTTTGGTTTCTAGTTCATTGATTTCTGCTCTGATCTTTAAGATTTCTCTTCTCCTGCTGGGTTTAGGCTTTATTTGCTGTTCTTTCTCCAGCTCCTTTAGGTGTAGGCTTAGGTTGTGTATTTGAGACCTTTCTTGTTTCTTGAGAAAGGCTTGTATGGCTATCTACTTTCCTCTCAGGACTGCCTTTGCTCTATCCCAAAGATTTTGAACAGTTGTGTTTTCATTTTCATTGGTTTCCATGAATTTTTTTAATTCTTCTTTAATTTCTTGGTTGACCCATTCATTCTTTAGTAGGATGCTCTTTAGCCTCCATGTATTTGAGTTCTTTCCGACTTTCCTCTTGTGGTTGAGTTCTAGTTTCAAAGCATTGTGGTCTGAAAATGTGCAGGGAATGATCCCAATCTTTTGGTACCGATTGAGACCTGATTTGTGACCTAGGATGTGATCAATTCTGGAGAATGTTCCATGGGCACTAGAGAAGAATGTGTATTCCGTTGCTTTGGGATGGAACGTTCTGAATATGTCTGTGAAGTCCATTTGGTCCAGTGTGTCATTTAAAGTCTTTATTTCCTTGTTGATCTTTTGCTTAGATGATCTGTCCATTTCAGTCAGGGGGGTGTTAAAGTCCCCCACTATTATTGTATTGTTGTCAATGTGTTTCTTTGCTTTTGTTATTAATTGCCTTATATAATTGGCTGCTCCCATGTTCGGGGCATAGATATTTACAATTGTTAGATCTTCTTGTTGGATAGAACCTTTAAGTAGGATATAGTGTCCTTCTTCATCTCTTATTACAGTCTTTGTTTTAAAATCTAGTTTTTCTGATATAAGGATTGCCACCCCAGCTTTCTTTTGGTGTCCATTAGCATGGTAAATGGTTTTCCACCCCCTCACTTTCAATCTGGGGGTGTCTTTGGGTCTAAAATGAGTCTCTTGCAGACAGCATATTGATGGGTCTTGTTTTTTAATCCAATCTGATAGCCTGTGTCTTTTGATTGGGGCATTGAGCCCATTTACATTCAGGGTAACTATTGAAAGGTATGAATTTAGTGCCATTGTATTACCTGTAAGGTGACTGTTAACTGTCTGTTGTCTGTGTTCGTTTCTGCTCTTTGCTGCTTTTAGGTTCTCCCTTTGCTTAGAGGACCCCTCTCAATATTTCCTGGAGGGCTGGTTTCGTGTTTGCAAATTCCTTTAGTTTTTGTTTATTCTGGAAGCTTTTTATCTCTCCTTCTATTTTCAATGATAGCCTAGCTGCATATTTTTCTCGTTTAGTGCTCTGAAGACATCTTGCCAGTCCTTTCTGGCCTGCCAGGTCTCTGTGGATAGGTCTGTTGCCAATCTAATGTTTCTACCTTTGTAGGTTACATATCTCTTCTCCCGAGCTGCTTTCAGGATTTTCTCTTTGTCTCTGAGACTCGTAAGTTTTATTATTTGATGTCGGGGTGTTGACCTATTATTATTGATTTTGAGAGGGGTTCTCTGTGCCTCCTGGATTTTAATGCCGGTTTCCTTCCTCACATTAGGGAAGTTCTCTGCTATAATTTGCTCCAATATACCTTCTGCCCCTCTCTCTCTCTCTTCTTCTTCTGGGATCCCAATTATTCTAATGTTGTTTCGTCTTATCGTACCACTTATCTCTCGAATTCTGCCCTCGTGATCCTGTAGTTGTTTCTCTCTCTTTTTCTCAGCCTCTTTATTTTCCATCATTTGGTCTCCAAATCGCTGATTCTCTCTTCTGCCTCATTTATCCTAGCATTTAGTGCCCCCATTTTTGATTGCACCTCATCAATAGCCTTTTTGATTTCGATTTGGTTAGATTTTAGTTCTTTTATTTCTCCAGAAAGGGTTTCTCTAATAACTTCCGCGCTTTTTTCAAGCCCAGCTGGTATCTTTAAAGTCATGATTCTGAACTCTAGGTCCGACATCGTACTAATGACCGTTGAGTAGGTCCCTGGCTGACGGTACTACCTCTTGTTCTTTTTGCTGAGGTGATTTCTTTCGTCTTGTCATTTTGTCCAGAGGAGAAGAGATGAATGAGAGAACAAAATGCCAACAGGTTTACAACGTCCCCAGCAAATATACTGTATACAAATCAGAAAAGACCTGAAGCCAGGGGTAAAGAAAGGGAAAGAAAGAAAAAAGAAAGAGAAAAAGAAAAAAAAAAGAAAAAAAGATAAAAACAAAAACAACAACAAAACAATACAAAAAAAGCAGAATATGATCAAATATGATCAGGCTAGTACATAGATCAGTGCCACACCCTAGATTTTGGGCATATTTGGTCTGTTAGAAAAAAGTGCCTCCTAAAATTTTAAAGGAAGAAAGACATATATGTACAAAATAAGGGTTGACACAGTGAAGGGATGGAAGATGACTGTAAAGATGAAAATTATAAAAGATTTTATAAAAGGACTTGGTAAGATAAGTTGTTTGAAAAAAGAAAGATGATTTAAGAAAAAAAAAAAAGGGAGAGAATGTAATCAGGCAGGAGACTAGAACAAAGCCATACACTAGTGATTTAGCGTATATTTTGATCTGTTAGAAGAAACTGTACCTCAAAATTTTAAAGAGAGAACAACTTATATATATGTGCCAAAAATAAGGGTAACTACTATGAAGGGATAAAATATGACTCTAAAAATGAAAAATAAAAAAAGGTTTTTTTTTTTTTTTAAAAAAACGGATTTATAAGATGTTGGTTGAAAAAGGGAAAAAGAAAAATAAAAAAAAAAACAGTCAACAAAAATTAACTTTGATGAAATAATGAATCATGGTAAAGAAAAAAAAAAAAACCCATGAAACTATGTGCAGTATTCCCCTAGCGCTGGAGTTCTCCCATTGTCCTTGATCGATCAACTTGGTCTTGGCTTGCTGGCTGTTTGTGCTGATCTTCTGGGGGAGGGGCCTGTTGCTGTGGTTTCCAAATGTCTTTGCCGGAGGCGGAATTGCCCCGCCCTTGTCGGTCCGGGCTAAGGAAGCTGCTCCGGTTTGCTCTCAGGAGCTTTTGTTCCCTGCAAGCTCTCCGTACAGCTTTGGAGGACCAGGGCAGAAATGGTGGCCTCCCAATCTCCACTCGGAGGAGCTGAGAACTCGGGGCCCCGCTCCTCAGTGTGCCCCCAGAGAAAAGCAGTCACTTCCGTGTCCCCGGTCTCTGGCCGCACTCCGTGCTCACCCGGCCTGTGATCTAGCGTTGCTATCTCTGGCACCCGACCCCGCGCAGAGTCTCCAAACCCAGCAGATCCCTGCAGTGCGTTCCCGCACCGCTCCTCCCCGGGAAGGAAGGGGAGTCTCCCCGGATCTGCTGCTTGTTGGGTCCCTGCTGGGGGAGCCGTGCCCCAACTGGGCCGCAGATCACAGTTTATGGCAACCCGAGCTGAGAGCCCGCGACTCTGCTCCGTCTCTGCAGCCGGCTTCCCTGCTCTGATACCTGGGAGCTCTGGCGCACTCAGGCACCCCCGGTCTCTCTGTGACCCCAAGGGTCCTGAGACCACACTGTCCCGGGAGGATTCCAACCCCCGCTTAGCCACTGCAGCGACGTCCCTCCAAGGAGCCAACTTCTAAAAGGTCCGATTTTGTGCTCCGCGGCTCTATCACTTGCCAGAAGCGGCCGGCGGAGGCCCCTCCACCGCCGTCTATCCTCCCGAATATCGCCTCGGATTCACTTCTCCGCACGCCCTACCTTCCAGTAAGTGGTCGCTTCTCTGTTCGCAGAGATGTTGCTACTCTCCTGTTCGATCTCCTGTTGAGTTCGTAGGTGTTCAGAAAGGTTTGATCCCTATTCAGCTGAATTCCTGAGACCAGACGAAATCTAGGTTTCCTACTCCTCCGCCAACTTGCTCCGCCCCCGCGCCTTCACTTTTAACGTTGGATATTTCCTCCGTCTTCTTCCCTGTAGATGGTAGTGGGAAGACTATTTCTCTACCGTTTTGTTTCTTGAGAGCTGAGTGCAAGACCGTCACACATATATCTCAAAAGGCTTCACGCTTCGCGAACCAAGATGTTAGCACGAAATCATGTTTGACGTGGCCTTGTTTCTCTGAGTTCAGTGGAAGGCGCTGCTGAGGCTAGCTCACGTACATTTGAAGGCCCTTCCAACTTCATGACCCAAGACTTTGGTGGAGAGAGACCCTCCACACAACGTGTTCCTCACTGTGGTGTATCGCGCTTTCCGTCTCTTTTCTCTCGCCCTAAGCTTTAACACGGTGCTTCCATCAGTAGGGAAAGAGCTGGTCGTCGACGGACGGCAACCCTCTAGATTTGTCCTTAGAGTAAACACCCGTAGGCAATCTTCCCTATGCTTCCTCACATCATACATTTCCATACTCATCCTTCTTCATGGAACGACAGGAGGCACATTCGAAACGGACAGCTCACTCTAGGGCACGTCCCTCGAGCTTTCACGCCCAAGACAGAAAACACTTTTCTCTTCCTGAAACAATATGATAGCTGAGGGAAGACTTCTTCACAAGGGGTTTGTCAAGCACCGTCACAGGGCACATTCTTTATGCCTTCACACGTTCGCGCCAGAATGCCGCTCCTACGTAGGCGTACGGCTTTCCAGGGTTTCCTTCTCACACTTAAAGGCATGACCTTTTCCCTCTGCTCTCTCTCCTACTCTTGAAAACATTTCTCACGGAACCAGATTTGAATCGGGAGAGACAATCTACACTCATTATTTCCGTGGCGCAGGCATGGGGCACATGCCTTGCGCTCTCACACTTATCTTGAAATAGACTACCATTTTCAGGGAAGATGTTGGTAGAAACACGGTTTCTCTGCAGTGGTGTTTCTTCAGACCGAAGTGCACGCCGCCTGTTTAGGGTTGCACACATACACGTTGTGACTAGGTTTTCCCCGTGAAGCCAGAGGGAAGCTCGAAGTCGCGGTTTGACACAGCCTTGTTTCGCACAGTGTAGTCTGTGGCTTGCCTTTGGCGAACTCACGTACGTTTGAAAACCCTTCTAGCGTCGTGACCCGTGGTGTTCATTGAGAGAAGCCCTCCATACAAAGTGGTTCCACGAGTAAGGTATAGCAGGCTTTTCCTCTGCTTCCGTTCACACTCGGCGTCAAGCCGCTTCGATCCTTAGGAAAGGAGGCGGGGAGTCGAAGGACCGCTCCTCCACAGCATTGTTTCTTCGACTTAAGTGTAGAGCTCGTTCCTTACGCTTCCTCCCATTTCCAGACACACACCTCTCTTGGGGACAACTTGTTAGTCGGTGGTCGCATTCGACCCACATTTTTCTTCACCATTCAGCGTATGGCATTGTCCTTACGCTTTCACACGAAGTCCTGAAAACGCTACTCTCTTCCTGAAGCAAGATCTGTGTTGAGAGAAGCTTGAGACACAACTCCTCTCTCAAAGAGTGGTATACGGCACAGCATTTGTGCCTTCACTTTGAACGTCGGAGAATTCTTCCATTTTCTTCCGCGGAGGCGGTAGTGGAAAGACTAGTTCCCTACAGTTTGGTTTCGTGAGAGGTGAGGGTAAGAGGCCTATTTATATAGCACCGCACATATCTCCAAAGGCTTCTTTCTTCAAGCACCAAGATGTTAGCACGAAAGCCTGTTTGACATGGCCTTGTTTCTCAGAATTCAGTGTCAGGCTACTACTACTACTGAGGCTGGCCCACGTACATTGCAAGACCCATCCACCTCCATGACACACGACTTAATGGAGAGAAACCCTCCGCACAACGTGTTCCTCACTGTACGGTATCGCGCGTTCCATGTCTTTTCGTTCACACGAGGTTTAACGAGCGGCTTCGCATCCTTACGAGAAGAGATGGTAGTCGAAGGACGGCAACCCTCGAGACTTGTTCTTAGAGTTAAACAAACGCATGCCATCTTCCTTATGCTTCCGCACGTCATCCATTTCCATACACATCCTTCTTCGTGTAACGACGGCAGGCAACTTCGAAGCGGAGAGCGAAGTCTAGTCTACGTCCCCTACGCCTTCACACCCACTACGGAAAACACTTTCCTCTTACGGGAACGATACGACAGTTGAGGGAGGCCTTCTTCACAAGTGGTTTCTCAAGCACCGTCACAGGGCACACTCTAGATGCCTTCACCATGTCATGTAAAGTGCTTCCCCGTCTTACGTGTGTGGCTTTCCTGACGGATCTCCTTCTCACGCTTAAAACCATGACCTTTTCCATCTGCTCTCTCTCATACTCTTGAAAACGCTTCTCATGGAATAGGATTCGAATCGCGACAGACATTCTACCCTTGTTACTTCCGTGACACAGGCATGGGGCACATTCCTTGCGATTTCACACTTCCATTGGAAAAGTCTAACATTTTCAGGGAAGGTGTTAGTAGACACACGGTTTCTCTGCAGTGGTGTTTCTTCAGACTGAAGAGTAGTCCCTTGGTTTAGGACACAACACATACATTTTGTGATTATGGATTCCTCGGGAACCCAGATGTAAGCTCGAAGTCGCGTTCGACACAGACTTGGTTCGCAGAGATTCGTGTATGCCTTTCCTTTGGCGAAGTCACAATCTTTGCAAACCCTTCTATCTTCGTGACACATGGTGTTCGTTGAGAAAAGCCCTCCATCAGAAGTTGTTCTGCGAGTGAGGTATATCACTCTTCCCTGCCCTCCGTTTCCTTTCACACTTGGCTTCAAGCCGCTTCGTTCCTTAGCAAAGCAGAAGAGCAGTCGAAGGACCGCACCTCCACCGCGTTGTTTCTTAGACTTAAGTGTATAGCACGTTCCTTACGCTTCCTCCCACTTCCAGTCACACACCTCTCTATGGGACAACGAGTGTGTTGGTGGTCACGTTCGACCCACATTTCTCTTCACAGTTCAGCGTGTGGCATTTTCCTTGTGTTTTCACACAAAGTACTGACAGCGCCTCTATCTTCCCGAAACAAGATCTGAGTTGGGAGAAGCTTTCGACACAAGTTCTTTCTCAAGCAGGGGTATATGGCACAGTAACTTGCGCCTTCACTTTTTTTTTTAAATTTTTTTATTGTTATGTTAATCACCATATATTACATCATTAGTTTTTGGTGCAGTGTTCCATGATTCATTGTTTGTTCATAACACCCAGTGCTCCGTGCAGAACGTGCCCTCCTCAATACCCATCACCAGGCTAACCCATCCCCCTACCCCCCTCCCCTCTAGAACCCTCACTTTGTTTTTCAGAGTCCATCATCTCTCATGGTTCGTCTCCCCCTCTGACATACTCCCCTTTTCTTCCTTTCCTGTTATCTTCTTCTTTTTCTTTTTTCTTAAAATATGTTGCGTTATTTGTTTCAGAAGTACAGATCTGTGATTCAACAGTCTTGCACAATTCACAGCGCTCACCGTAGCACATACCCTCCCCAATGTCTATCACCCAGCCACCCCATCCCTCCCACCCCCAACCACTCCAGTAACACTCAGTTTCTTTCCTGAGATGAAGAATTCCTCATATCAGTGAGGTCATGTGATACATGTCTTTCTCTGATGGACATATTTCACTCAGCATAACACCCTCCAGTTCCATCCACGTCGTTGCAAATGGCAAGATCTCATTCCTTTTGATGGCTGCATAATATTCCATTGTGTATATATACCACATCTTCTTAATCCATTCATCTGTCGATGGGCATCTTGGCTCTTTCCACAGTTTGGCTATTGTGGACATTGCTGTCAGAAACATTGGGGTGCACGTACCCCTTCGGGTCCCTACATTTGTATCTTTGTGGTAAATACCCAGTAGTGCAATTGCTGGATCGAACGGTAGCTCTATTTTCAACTGTTTGAGGAACCTCCATACTGTTTTCCAGAGGGGTTGCACCAGCTTGCATTCCCACCAACAGTGTAGGAGGGTTCCCCTTTCTCCACATCCCCGCCAACATCTGTCGTTCCCTGACTTGTTAATTTTAGCCATTCTGACGGGTGTGAGGTGGTATCTCATTGAGGTTCTGATTTGGATTTCCCTGATGCCGAGCGATGTTGAGCACTTTTTCATGTGCCTGTTGGCCATTTGGATGTCTTCTTTGGAGAAATGTCTGTTCATGTCTTCTGCCCATTTCTTGATTGGATTATTTGTTCTTTGGGTGTTGAGTTTGATACGTTCTTTATAGATTTTGGATACTAGCCCTTTATCTGATATGTCGTTTGCAAATATTTTCTCCCATTCTGTCGGGTGTCTTTCGGTTTTGTGGACTGTTTCTTTTGCTGTGCAAAAGCTTTTTATCTTGATGAAATCCCAATAGTTCATTTTTGCCCGGGCTTCCCGTGCCTTTGGCGATGTTTCTAGGAAGAAGTTGCTGCGGCTAAGGTCGAAAAGGTTGCTACCTGTGTTCTCCTTTAGGATTTGGATGGACTCCTGTCTCACGTTTAGGTCTTTCCACCATTTGGAGTCTATTTTTGTGTGTGGTGTAAGGAAATGGTCCAGTTTCATTCTTCTGCATGTGGCTGTCCAATTTTCCCAACACCATTTGTTGAAGAGACTGTCTTTTTGCCATTGGACATTCTTTCCTGCTTTGTCAAAAATAAGTTGACCATAGAGTTGAGGGTCCATTTCTGGGCTCTCGATTCTGTTCCATTGATCTATTTGTCTGTTTTTGTGCCAGTACCATACTGTCTTGATGATGACAGCTTTGTAATAGAGCTGGAAGTCCGGAATTGTGATGCCGCCAGCTTTGCTTTTCTTTTTCAGTATGCCTCTGGCTATTCGGGGTCTCTTCTGGTTCCATACAAATTTTAGGATTATTTGTTCCATTTCTTTGAAAAAAGTGGATGTTATTTTGATGGGGATTGCATTGAATGTGTAGATTGCTCTAGGTAGCATTGACATCTTCACAATGTTGATTCTCCCAATCCAAGAGCATGGAACGTTTTTCCATTTCTTTGTGTCTTCTTCAATTTCTTTCATGAGTATTTTCTTGTTTGATGAGTACAGATCCTTTGCCCCTTTGGTTAGATTTATTCCTGGGTATCTAATGGTTTTAGGTGCAATTGTGGATGGGATCGACTCCTTGATTTGTCTCTCTTCTGTCTTGTTGTTGGTGTATAGGAATGCCTCTGATTTCTGTGCATTGATTTTATATCCTGCTACTTGACTGAATTCCTGTATGAGTTCTAGCAGTTTTGGGGTGGAGTCTTTTGGGTTTTCCACATACAGTATCATATCATCTGCAAAGAGTGAGAGTTTGACTTCCTCTTTGCCGATTTGGATGCCTTTGATTTCTTTTTGTTGTCTGATTGCTGTGGCTAGGACTTCTAATACTATGTTGAATAGAAGTGGTGAGAGTGGACATCGCTGCCGCATTCCTGACCTTAGGGGAAAAGCTCTCAGCCTTTCCCCATTGAGAATGATATTCGCTGTAAGTTTTTCATAGATGGCTTTTATGATATTGAGGTATGTACCCTCTATCCCTACACTCTGAAGAGTTGTGATCAAGAAAGGATGTTGTACTTTGTCAAATGCTTTTTCTGCATCTATTGAGAGGCTCATATGATTCTTGCTCTTTCTTTTGTTACTGTATTGTATCACGTTGATTGATTTGCGGATGTTGAACCAGCCTTGCAGCCCAGGAATAAATCCCACTTGTTCCTGGTGAATAATCCTTTTAATGTACTGTTGGATCCTATTGGCTACTATTTTGGTGAGAATTTTTGCATCCATGTTCATCAAGGATATTGGTCTGTAATTCTCTTTTTTGATGGGGTCTTTGTCTGGTTTTGGGATCAAGGTAATGTTGGCCTCCTAAAATGAGTTTGGAAGTTTCCCTTCCGTTTCTATTTTTTGGAACAATTTCAGGAGAATAGGTATTAATTCTTCTTGAAATGTCTGATAGAATTCCCCTGGGAAGCCATCTGGCCCTGGGCTTTTGTTTCTTGGGAGATTTTTGATGACTGTTTCAATTTCCTTCGTGGTTATAGTTCTGTTCAGGTTTTCTATTTCTTCCTGGTTCAATTTTGGTAGTTGGTACATCTCTAGGAAAGCACCCATTTCTTCCGGGTTATCTAATTTGCTGGCATAGAGTTGCTCATAATATGTTCTTATAATTGTTTGTATTTCTTTGGTGTTGGTTGTGATCTCTCCTCTTTCATTCACGATGTTGTTGATTTGGGTCATTTCTCTTTTCTTTTTGATCAGTCTGGCCAGGGGTTTATCAGTCTTGTTAATTCTTTCAAAGAACCAGCTCCTAGTTTCATGGATCTGTTCTACTGTTCTTTTGGTTTCTAGTTCATTGATTTCTGCTCTGATCTTTAAGATTTCTCTTCTCCTGCTGGGTTTAGGCTTTATTTGCTGTTCTTTCTCCAGCTCCTTTAGGTGTAGGCTTAGGTTGTGTATTTGAGACCTTTCTTGTTTCTTGAGAAAGGCTTGTATGGCTATCTACTTTCCTCTCAGGACTGCCTTTGCTCTATCCCAAAGATTTTGAACAGTTGTGTTTTCATTTTCATTGGTTTCCATGAATTTTTTTAATTCTTCTTTAATTTCTTGGTTGACCCATTCATTCTTTAGTAGGATGCTCTTTAGCCTCCATGTATTTGAGTTCTTTCCGACTTTCCTCTTGTGGTTGAGTTCTAGTTTCAAAGCATTGTGGTCTGAAAATATGCAGGGAATGATCCCAATCTTTTGGTACCGATTGAGACCTGATTTGTGACCTAGGATGTGATCAATTCTGGAGAATGTTCCATGGGCACTAGAGAAGAATGTGTATTCCGTTGCTTTGGGATGGAACGTTCTGAATATGTCTGTGAAGTCCATTTGGTCCAGTGTGTCATTTAAAGTCTTTATTTCCTTGTTGATCTTTTGCTTAGATGATCTGTCCATTTCAGTCAGGGGGGTGTTAAAGTCCCCCACTATTATTGTATTGTTGTCAATGTGTTTCTTTGCTTTTGTTATTAATTGCCTTATATAATTGGCTGCTCCCATGTTCGGGGCATAGATATTTACAATTGTTAGATCTTCTTGTTGGATAGAACCTTTAAGTAGGATATAGTGTCCTTCTTCATCTCTTATTACAGTCTTTGTTTTAAAATCTAGTTTTTCTGATATAAGGATTGCCACCCCAGCTTTCTTTTGGTGTCCATTAGCATGGTAAATGGTTTTCCACCCCCTCACTTTCAATCTGGGGGTGTCTTTGGGTCTAAAATGAGTCTCTTGCAGACAGCATATTGATGGGTCTTGTTTTTTAATCCAATCTGATAGCCTGTGTCTTTTGATTGGGGCATTGAGCCCATTTACATTCAGGGTAACTATTGAAAGGTATGAATTTAGTGCCATTGTATTACCTGTAAGGTGACTGTTAACTGTCTGTTGTCTGTGTTCGTTTCTGCTCTTTGCTGCTTTTAGGTTCTCCCTTTGCTTAGAGGACCCCTCTCAATATTTCCTGGAGGGCTGGTTTCGTGTTTGCAAATTCCTTTAGTTTTTGTTTATTCTGGAAGCTTTTTATCTCTCCTTCTATTTTCAATGATAGCCTAGCTGCATATTTTTCTCGTTTAGTGCTCTGAAGACATCTTGCCAGTCCTTTCTGGCCTGCCAGGTCTCTGTGGATAGGTCTGTTGCCAATCTAATGTTTCTACCTTTGTAGGTTACATATCTCTTCTCCCGAGCTGCTTTCAGGATTTTCTCTTTGTCTCTGAGACTCGTAAGTTTTATTATTTGATGTCGGGGTGTTGACCTATTATTATTGATTTTGAGAGGGGTTCTCTGTGCCTCCTGGATTTTAATGCCGGTTTCCTTCCTCACATTAGGGAAGTTCTCTGCTATAATTTGCTCCAATATACCTTCTGCCCCTCTCTCTCTCTCTTCTTCTTCTGGGATCCCAATTATTCTAATGTTGTTTCGTCTTATCGTACCACTTATCTCTCGAATTCTGCCCTCGTGATCCTGTAGTTGTTTCTCTCTCTTTTTCTCAGCCTCTTTATTTTCCATCATTTGGTCTCCAAATCGCTGATTCTCTCTTCTGCCTCATTTATCCTAGCATTTAGTGCCCCCATTTTTGATTGCACCTCATCAATAGCCTTTTTGATTTCGATTTGGTTAGATTTTAGTTCTTTTATTTCTCCAGAAAGGGTTTCTCTAATAACTTCCGCGCTTTTTTCAAGCCCAGCTGGTATCTTTAAAGTCATGATTCTGAACTCTAGGTCCGACATCGTACTAATGACCGTTGAGTAGGTCCCTGGCTGACGGTACTACCTCTTGTTCTTTTTGCTGAGGTGATTTCTTTCGTCTTGTCATTTTGTCCAGAGGAGAAGAGATGAATGAGAGAACAAAATGCCAACAGGTTTACAACGTCCCCAGCAAATATACTGTATACAAATCAGAAAAGACCTGAAGCCAGGGGTAAAGAAAGGGAAAGAAAGAAAAAAGAAAGAGAAAAAGAAAAAAAAAAGAAAAAAAGATAAAAACAAAAACAACAACAAAACAATACAAAAAAAGCAGAATATGATCAAATATGATCAGGCTAGTACATAGATCAGTGCCACACCCTAGATTTTGGGCATATTTGGTCTGTTAGAAAAAAGTGCCTCCTAAAATTTTAAAGGAAGAAAGACATATATGTACAAAATAAGGGTTGACACAATGAAGGGATGGAAGATGACTGTAAAGATGAAAATTATAAAAGATTTTATAAAAGGACTTGGTAAGATAAGTTGTTTGAAAAAAGAAAGATGATTTAAGAAAAAAAAAAAAAGGGAGAGAATGTAATCAGGCAGGAGACTAGAACAAAGCCATACACTAGTGATTTAGCGTATATTTTGATCTGTTAGAAGAAACTGTACCTCAAAATTTTAAAGAGAGAACAACTTATATATATGTGCCAAAAATAAGGGTAACTACTATGAAGGGATAAAATATGACTCTAAAAATGAAAAATAAAAAAAGGTTTTTTTTTTTTTTAAAAAACGGATTTATAAGATGTTGGTTGAAAAAGGGAAAAAGAAAAATAAAAAAAAAACAGTCAACAAAAATTAACTTTGATGAAATAATGAATCATGGTAAAGAAAAAAAAAAAAACCCATGAAACTATGTGCAGTATTCCCCTAGCGCTGGAGTTCTCCCATTGTCCTTGATCGATCAACTTGGTCTTGGCTTGCTGGCTGTTTGTGCTGATCTTCTGGGGGAGGGGCCTGTTGCTGTGGTTTCCAAATGTCTTTGCCGGAGGCGGAATTGCCCCGCCCTTGTCGGTCCGGGCTAAGGAAGCTGCTCCGGTTTGCTCTCAGGAGCTTTTGTTCCCTGCAAGCTCTCCGTACAGCTTTGGAGGACCAGGGCAGAAATGGTGGCCTCCCAATCTCCACTCGGAGGAGCTGAGAACTCGGGGCCCCGCTCCTCAGTGTGCCCCCAGAGAAAAGCAGTCACTTCCGTGTCCCCGGTCTCTGGCCGCACTCCGTGCTCACCCGGCCTGTGATCTAGCGTTGCTATCTCTGGCACCCGACCCCGCGCAGAGTCTCCAAACCCAGCAGATCCCTGCAGTGCGTTCCCGCACCGCTCCTCCCCGGGAAGGAAGGGGAGTCTCCCCGGATCTGCTGCTTGTTGGGTCCCTGCTGGGGGAGCCGTGCCCCAACTGGGCCGCAGATCACAGTTTATGGCAACCCGAGCTGAGAGCCCGCGACTCTGCTCCGTCTCTGCAGCCGGCTTCCCTGCTCTGATACCTGGGAGCTCTGGCGCACTCAGGCACCCCCGGTCTCTCTGTGACCCCAAGGGTCCTGAGACCACACTGTCCCGGGAGGATTCCAACCCCCGCTTAGCCACTGCAGCGACGTCCCTCCAAGGAGCCAACTTCTAAAAGGTCCGATTTTGTGCTCCGCGGCTCTATCACTTGCCAGAAGCGGCCGGCGGAGGCCCCTCCACCGCCGTCTATCCTCCCGAATATCGCCTCGGATTCACTTCTCCGCACGCCCTACCTTCCAGTAAGTGGTCGCTTCTCTGTTCGCAGAGATGTTGCTACTCTCCTGTTCGATCTCCTGTTGAGTTCGTAGGTGTTCAGAAAGGTTTGATCCCTATTCAGCTGAATTCCTGAGACCAGACGAAATCTAGGTTTCCTACTCCTCCGCCAACTTGCTCCGCCCCCGCGCCTTCACTTTTAACGTTGGATATTTCCTCCGTCTTCTTCCCTGTAGATGGTAGTGGGAAGACTATTGCTCTACCGTTTTGTTTCTTGAGAGGTGAGTGCAAGACCCTCACACACATATCTCAAAAGGCTTCGCGCTTCGCGAACCAAGGTGTTAGCACGAAATCATGTTTGACGCGGCCTCGTTTCTCTGAGTTCAGTGGAAGGCTCTGCTGACGCTAGCTCACGTACATTTGAAGGCCCTTCCAAATTCGTGACCCGAGACTTTGGTGGAGAGAAGCCCTCCACACAACGTGTTCCCCACTGTGGTGTATCTCGCATTCCGTCTCTTTTCTCTCGCCCTAAGCTTTAACACGGCGCTTCCATCCGTAGGGAAAGAGCTGGTCGTCGACGGACGGCAACCCTCTAGATTTGTCCTTAGAGTTAAACACCCGTAGGCAATCTTCCCTATGCTTCCTCACATCATACATTTCCATACTCACCCTTCTTCGTGGAACGACGGGCGGCACATTCGAAACGGACAGCTCACTCTAGGGCACGTCCCTCGTGCCTTCACGCCCACGGCGGAAAACACTTTTATCTTCCTGAAACCATATGATAGCTGAGGGAAGACTTCTTCACAAGGGGTTTGTCAAGCACCGTCCCAGGACACATTCTTTATGCCTTCACACGTTCGCGCCAGAATGCCGCTCATACGTAGGCGTACGGCTTTCCAGGGTTTCCTTCTCAGACTTAAAGGCATGACCTTTTCCCTCTGCTCTCTCTCGCACTCTTGAAAACATTTCTCACGGAACAAGGTTTGAACCGGGAGAGACAATCTCCACTCCTTATTTCCGTGGCGCAGGCATGGGGCACATGCCTTGCGCTGTCACACTTACCTTGGAATAGACTACCATTTTCAGGGAAGAGGTTGGTAGAAACACGGTTTCTCTGCAGTGGTGTTTCTTCAGACCGACGTGCACGCCGCCTGTTTAGGGTTCCACACGTTCATGTTGTGACTAGGTTTTCCCCGTGAAGCCAGATGGAAGCTCGAAGGCGCGGTTTGACACAGACTTGTTTCGCACAGTGTAGTCTGTGGCTTTCCTTTGGCGAACTCACGTACGTTTGAAAACCCTTCTAGCGTCGTGAGCCGTGGTGTTCATTGAGAGAAGCCCTCCATACAAAGTGGTTCCACGAGTAAGGTATAGCAGGCTTTTCCTCTGCTTCCGTTCACACTCGGCGTCAAGCTGCTTCGATCCTTAGGAAAGGAGGCGGGGAGTCGAAGGACCGCTCCTCCACAGCATTGTCTCTTAGACTTAAGTGTACAGCTCGTTCCTTACGCTTCCTCCCATTTCCAGACACACACCTCCCTAGGGGACAACTTGTTAGTTGGTGGTCGCATTCGACCCACATTTTCCTTCACCATTCAGCCTATGGCATTGTCCTTACGCTTTCACACGAAGTCCTGAAAACGCTTCTCCCTTCCCGAAGCAAGATCTGGGTTGACAGGAGCTTGAGACACAACTCCTCTCTCAAACAGTGGTAGACGGCCCAGCATTTGTGCCTTCACTTTGAACGTCGGAAAGTTCTTCCAACTTCTTCCCCGGAGGCGGTAGTGGAAAGACTAGTTCCCTACAGTTTGGTTTCGTGAGAGGTGAGTGTAAGACGCCTACCTTATATAGCAACGCACATGTCTCCAAAGGCTTCTTTCTTCAAGCACCACGATGTTAGCGCGAAAGCCTGTTTGACATGGCCTTGTTTCTCAGAATTCAGTGTCAGGCTACTACTGCTACTGAGGCTAGCCCACGTACATTGCAAGACCCATCCACCTCCATGACACAGGACGTAATGGAGAGAAACCCTCCGCACAACGTGTTCCTCACTGTGCGGTATCGCGCGTTCCATCTCTTTTCGTTCACACGAGGTTTAAGGAGCGGCTTCGCATCCTTACGAGAAGAGATGGTAGTCGAAGGACGGGAACCCTCGAGACTTGTTCTTAGAGTTAAACAAACGCATGCCATCTTCCTTATGCTTCCGCAGTCATCCATTTCCATACACATCCTTCTTCGTGTAACGACGGCAGGCACCTTCGAAGCGGAGAGCGAAGTCTCGTCTACGTCCCTTATGCCTTCACACCCACTACGGAAAACAGTTTCCTCCTACGGAAACGATACGGCAGTTGAGGGAAGCCTTCTTCACAAGTGGTTTCTCGAGCACCGTCACAGGGCACATTCTAGATGCCTTCACCATGTCACGCGAAAAGTGCTTCCCCGACTTACGTGTATGGCTTTCCTGACGGGTCTCCTTCTCACGCTTCAAACCATGACCTTTTCCATCTGCTCTCTCTCATACTCTTGGAAACGCTTCTCACGGAACAGGATTCGAATCGCGACAGACATTTACACTAGTTACTTCCGTGGCACAGGCACGGGGCACATTCCTTGCGATTTCCCACTTCCATTGCAAAAGTCTACCAGTTTCAGGGAAGGTGATAGTAGACGCACGGTTTCTCTGCAGTGGTGTTTCTGCAGTAGGATACCACACAGACATTATGTGACTATGGATTCCTCGGGAACCCAGATGTAAGCTCGAAGTCGCGATCGGCACAGACGTGGTTCGCCGAGATTCGTGTATGCCTTTCCTTTGGCGAAGTCACATACTTTCGCAAACCCTTCTATCTTCGTGACACATGCTGTTCGTTGAGAAAAGCCCTCCATCAGAAGTTGTGCCGCGAGTGAGGTATATCACCCTTCCTTGCCCTCCGTTTCCTTTCACACTTGGCTTCAAGCCGCTTCGTTCCTTAGCAAAGAAGAAGGGCAGTCGAAGGACCGCACCTCCACAGCGTTGTTTCTTGGAGTTAAGTGTATAGCACGTCCGTTACGCTTCCTCCCACTTCCAGACACACACCTCTCTAGGGGACAACGAGTGTGTTGGTGGTCACGTTCGACCCACATTTCTCTTCACAATTCAGCGTGTGGCATTTTCCTTGTGTTTCCACACAAAGTACCGACAGCGCTTCTATCTTCCCGAAACAAGATCTGAGTTGGGAGAAGCTTTCGACACAAGTTCTTTCCCAAGCAGGGCTCTATGGCACAGTAACTTGCGCCTTCACGTTTAACGTGGGACATTTCCTCCGTCTTCTTCCCTGTAGATGGTAGTGGGAAGACTATTGCTCTACCGTTTTGTTTCTTGAGAGGTGAGTGCAAGACCCTCACACACATATCTCAAAAGGCTTCGCGCTTCGCGAACCAAGGTGTTAGCACGAAATCATGTTTGACGCGGCCTCGTTTCTCTGAGTTCAGTGGAAGGCTCTGCTGACGCTAGCTCACGTACATTTGAAGGCCCTTCCAAATTCGTGACCCGAGACTTTGGTGGAGAGAAGCCCTCCACACAACGTGTTCCCCACTGTGGTGTATCTCGCATTCCGTCTCTTTTCTCTCGCCCTAAGCTTTAACACGGCGCTTCCATCCGTAGGGAAAGAGCTGGTCGTCGACGGACGGCAACCCTCTAGATTTGTCCTTAGAGTTAAACACCCGTAGGCAATCTTCCCTATGCTTCCTCACATCATACATTTCCATACTCACCCTTCTTCGTGGAACGACGGGCGGCACATTCGAAACGGACAGCTCACTCTAGGGCACGTCCCTCGTGCCTTCACGCCCACGGCGGAAAACACTTTTATCTTCCTGAAACCATATGATAGCTGAGGGAAGACTTCTTCACAAGGGGTTTGTCAAGCACCGTCCCAGGACACATTCTTTATGCCTTCACACGTTCGCGCCAGAATGCCGCTCATACGTAGGCGTACGGCTTTCCAGGGTTTCCTTCTCAGACTTAAAGGCATGACCTTTTCCCTCTGCTCTCTCTCGCACTCTTGAAAACATTTCTCACGGAACAAGGTTTGAACCGGGAGAGACAATCTCCACTCCTTATTTCCGTGGCGCAGGCATGGGGCACATGCCTTGCGCTGTCACACTTACCTTGGAATAGACTACCATTTTCAGGGAAGAGGTTGGTAGAAACACGGTTTCTCTGCAGTGGTGTTTCTTCAGACCGACGTGCACGCCGCCTGTTTAGGGTTCCACACGTTCATGTTGTGACTAGGTTTTCCCCGTGAAGCCAGATGGAAGCTCGAAGGCGCGGTTTGACACAGACTTGTTTCGCACAGTGTAGTCTGTGGCTTTCCTTTGGCGAACTCACGTACGTTTGAAAACCCTTCTAGCGTCGTGAGCCGTGGTGTTCATTGAGAGAAGCCCTCCATACAAAGTGGTTCCACGAGTAAGGTATAGCAGGCTTTTCCTCTGCTTCCGTTCACACTCGGCGTCAAGCTGCTTCGATCCTTAGGAAAGGAGGCGGGGAGTCGAAGGACCGCTCCTCCACAGCATTGTCTCTTAGACTTAAGTGTACAGCTCGTTCCTTACGCTTCCTCCCATTTCCAGACACACACCTCCCTAGGGGACAACTTGTTAGTTGGTGGTCGCATTCGACCCACATTTTCCTTCACCATTCAGCCTATGGCATTGTCCTTACGCTTTCACACGAAGTCCTGAAAACGCTTCTCCCTTCCCGAAGCAAGATCTGGGTTGACAGGAGCTTGAGACACAACTCCTCTCTCAAACAGTGGTAGACGGCCCAGCATTTGTGCCTTCACTTTGAACGTCGGAAAGTTCTTCCAACTTCTTCCCCGGAGGCGGTAGTGGAAAGACTAGTTCCCTACAGTTTGGTTTCGTGAGAGGTGAGTGTAAGACGCCTACCTTATATAGCAACGCACATGTCTCCAAAGGCTTCTTTCTTCAAGCACCACGATGTTAGCGCGAAAGCCTGTTTGACATGGCCTTGTTTCTCAGAATTCAGTGTCAGGCTACTACTGCTACTGAGGCTAGCCCACGTACATTGCAAGACCCATCCACCTCCATGACACAGGACGTAATGGAGAGAAACCCTCCGCACAACGTGTTCCTCACTGTGCGGTATCGCGCGTTCCATCTCTTTTCGTTCACACGAGGTTTAAGGAGCGGCTTCGCATCCTTACGAGAAGAGATGGTAGTCGAAGGACGGGAACCCTCGAGACTTGTTCTTAGAGTTAAACAAACGCATGCCATCTTCCTTATGCTTCCGCAGTCATCCATTTCCATACACATCCTTCTTCGTGTAACGACGGCAGGCACCTTCGAAGCGGAGAGCGAAGTCTCGTCTACGTCCCTTATGCCTTCACACCCACTACGGAAAACAGTTTCCTCCTACGGAAACGATACGGCAGTTGAGGGAAGCCTTCTTCACAAGTGGTTTCTCGAGCACCGTCACAGGGCACATTCTAGATGCCTTCACCATGTCACGCGAAAAGTGCTTCCCCGACTTACGTGTATGGCTTTCCTGACGGGTCTCCTTCTCACGCTTCAAACCATGACCTTTTCCATCTGCTCTCTCTCATACTCTTGGAAACGCTTCTCACGGAACAGGATTCGAATCGCGACAGACATTTACACTAGTTACTTCCGTGGCACAGGCACGGGGCACATTCCTTGCGATTTCCCACTTCCATTGCAAAAGTCTACCAGTTTCAGGGAAGGTGATAGTAGACGCACGGTTTCTCTGCAGTGGTGTTTCTGCAGTAGGATACCACACATACATTATGTGACTATGGATTCCTCGGGAACCCAGATGTAAGCTCGAAGTCGCGATCGGCACAGACGTGGTTCGCCGAGATTCGTGTATGCCTTTCCTTTGGCGAAGTCACATACTTTCGCAAACCCTTCTATCTTCGTGACACATGCTGTTCGTTGAGAAAAGCCCTCCATCAGAAGTTGTGCCGCGAGTGAGGTATATCACCCTTCCTTGCCCTCCGTTTCCTTTCACACTTGGCTTCAAGCCGCTTCGTTCCTTAGCAAAGAAGAAGGGCAGTCGAAGGACCGCACCTCCACAGCGTTGTTTCTTGGAGTTAAGTGTATAGCACGTCCGTTACGCTTCCTCCCACTTCCAGACACACACCTCTCTAGGGGACAACGAGTGTGTTGGTGGTCACGTTCGACCCACATTTCTCTTCACAATTCAGCGTGTGGCATTTTCCTTGTGTTTCCACACAAAGTACCGACAGCGCTTCTATCTTCCCGAAACAAGATCTGAGTTGGGAGAAGCTTTCGACACAAGTTCTTTCCCAAGCAGGGCTCTATGGCACAGTAACTTGCGCCTTCACGTTTAACGTGGGACATTTCCTCCGTCTTCTTCCCTGTAGATGGTAGTGGGAAGACTATTGCTCTACCGTTTTGTTTCTTGAGAGGTGAGTGCAAGACCCTCACACACATATCTCAAAAGGCTTCGCGCTTCGCGAACCAAGGTGTTAGCACGAAATCATGTTTGACGCGGCCTCGTTTCTCTGAGTTCAGTGGAAGGCTCTGCTGACGCTAGCTCACGTACATTTGAAGGCCCTTCCAAATTCGTGACCCGAGACTTTGGTGGAGAGAAGCCCTCCACACAACGTGTTCCCCACTGTGGTGTATCTCGCATTCCGTCTCTTTTCTCTCGCCCTAAGCTTTAACACGGCGCTTCCATCCGTAGGGAAAGAGCTGGTCGTCGACGGACGGCAACCCTCTAGATTTGTCCTTAGAGTTAAACACCCGTAGGCAATCTTCCCTATGCTTCCTCACATCATACATTTCCATACTCACCCTTCTTCGTGGAACGACGGGCGGCACATTCGAAACGGACAGCTCACTCTAGGGCACGTCCCTCATGCCTTCACGCCCACGGCGGAAAACACTTTTATCTTCCTGAAACCATATGATAGCTGAGGGAAGACTTCTTCACAAGGGGTTTGTCAAGCACCGTCCCAGGACACATTCTTTATGCCTTCACACGTTCGCGCCAGAATGCCGCTCATACGTAGGCGTACGGCTTTCCAGGGTTTCCTTCTCAGACTTAAAGGCATGACCTTTTCCCTCTGCTCTCTCTCGCACTCTTGAAAACATTTCTCACGGAACAAGGTTTGAACCGGGAGAGACAATCTCCACTCCTTATTTCCGTGGCGCAGGCATGGGGCACATGCCTTGCGCTGTCACACTTACCTTGGAATAGACTACCATTTTCAGGGAAGAGGTTGGTAGAAACACGGTTTCTCTGCAGTGGTGTTTCTTCAGACCGACGTGCACGCCGCCTGTTTAGGGTTCCACACGTTCATGTTGTGACTAGGTTTTCCCCGTGAAGCCAGATGGAAGCTCGAAGGCGCGGTTTGACACAGACTTGTTTCGCACAGTGTAGTCTGTGGCTTTCCTTTGGCGAACTCACGTACGTTTGAAAACCCTTCTAGCGTCGTGAGCCGTGGTGTTCATTGAGAGAAGCCCTCCATACAAAGTGGTTCCACGAGTAAGGTATAGCAGGCTTTTCCTCTGCTTCCGTTCACACTCGGCGTCAAGCTGCTTCGATCCTTAGGAAAGGAGGCGGGGAGTCGAAGGACCGCTCCTCCACAGCATTGTCTCTTAGACTTAAGTGTACAGCTCGTTCCTTACGCTTCCTCCCATTTCCAGACACACACCTCCCTAGGGGACAACTTGTTAGTTGGTGGTCGCATTCGACCCACATTTTCCTTCACCATTCAGCCTATGGCATTGTCCTTACGCTTTCACACGAAGTCCTGAAAACGCTTCTCCCTTCCCGAAGCAAGATCTGGGTTGACAGGAGCTTGAGACACAACTCCTCTCTCAAACAGTGGTAGACGGCCCAGCATTTGTGCCTTCACTTTGAACGTCGGAAAGTTCTTCCAACTTCTTCCCCGGAGGCGGTAGTGGAAAGACTAGTTCCCTACAGTTTGGTTTCGTGAGAGGTGAGTGTAAGACGCCTACCTTATATAGCAACGCACATGTCTCCAAAGGCTTCTTTCTTCAAGCACCACGATGTTAGCGCGAAAGCCTGTTTGACATGGCCTTGTTTCTCAGAATTCAGTGTCAGGCTACTACTGCTACTGAGGCTAGCCCACGTACATTGCAAGACCCATCCACCTCCATGACACAGGACGTAATGGAGAGAAACCCTCCGCACAACGTGTTCCTCACTGTGCGGTATCGCGCGTTCCATCTCTTTTCGTTCACACGAGGTTTAAGGAGCGGCTTCGCATCCTTACGAGAAGAGATGGTAGTCGAAGGACGGGAACCCTCGAGACTTGTTCTTAGAGTTAAACAAACGCATGCCATCTTCCTTATGCTTCCGCAGTCATCCATTTCCATACACATCCTTCTTCGTGTAACGACGGCAGGCACCTTCGAAGCGGAGAGCGAAGTCTCGTCTACGTCCCTTATGCCTTCACACCCACTACGGAAAACAGTTTCCTCCTACGGAAACGATACGGCAGTTGAGGGAAGCCTTCTTCACAAGTGGTTTCTCGAGCACCGTCACAGGGCACATTCTAGATGCCTTCACCATGTCACGCGAAAAGTGCTTCCCCGACTTACGTGTATGGCTTTCCTGACGGGTCTCCTTCTCACGCTTCAAACCATGACCTTTTCCATCTGCTCTCTCTCATACTCTTGGAAACGCTTCTCACGGAACAGGATTCGAATCGCGACAGACATTTACACTAGTTACTTCCGTGGCACAGGCACGGGGCACATTCCTTGCGATTTCCCACTTCCATTGCAAAAGTCTACCAGTTTCAGGGAAGGTGATAGTAGACGCACGGTTTCTCTGCAGTGGTGTTTCTGCAGTAGGATACCACACAGACATTATGTGACTATGGATTCCTCGGGAACCCAGATGTAAGCTCGAAGTCGCGATCGGCACAGACGTGGTTCGCCGAGATTCGTGTATGCCTTTCCTTTGGCGAAGTCACATACTTTCGCAAACCCTTCTATCTTCGTGACACATGCTGTTCGTTGAGAAAAGCCCTCCATCAGAAGTTGTGCCGCGAGTGAGGTATATCACCCTTCCTTGCCCTCCGTTTCCTTTCACACTTGGCTTCAAGCCGCTTCGTTCCTTAGCAAAGAAGAAGGGCAGTCGAAGGACCGCACCTCCACAGCGTTGTTTCTTGGAGTTAAGTGTATAGCACGTCCGTTACGCTTCCTCCCACTTCCAGACACACACCTCTCTAGGGGACAACGAGTGTGTTGGTGGTCACGTTCGACCCACATTTCTCTTCACAATTCAGCGTGTGGCATTTTCCTTGTGTTTCCACACAAAGTACCGACAGCGCTTCTATCTTCCCGAAACAAGATCTGAGTTGGGAGAAGCTTTCGACACAAGTTCTTTCCCAAGCAGGGCTCTATGGCACAGTAACTTGCGCCTTCACGTTTAACGTGGGACATTTCCTCCGTCTTCTTCCCTGTAGATGGTAGTGGGAAGACTATTGCTCTACCGTTTTGTTTCTTGAGAGGTGAGTGCAAGACCCTCACACACATATCTCAAAAGGCTTCGCGCTTCGCGAACCAAGGTGTTAGCACGAAATCATGTTTGACGCGGCCTCGTTTCTCTGAGTTCAGTGGAAGGCTCTGCTGACGCTAGCTCACGTACATTTGAAGGCCCTTCCAAATTCGTGACCCGAGACTTTGGTGGAGAGAAGCCCTCCACACAACGTGTTCCCCACTGTGGTGTATCTCGCATTCCGTCTCTTTTCTCTCGCCCTAAGCTTTAACACGGCGCTTCCATCCGTAGGGAAAGAGCTGGTCGTCGACGGACGGCAACCCTCTAGATTTGTCCTTAGAGTTAAACACCCGTAGGCAATCTTCCCTATGCTTCCTCACATCATACATTTCCATACTCACCCTTCTTCGTGGAACGACGGGCGGCACATTCGAAACGGACAGCTCACTCTAGGGCACGTCCCTCGTGCCTTCACGCCCACGGCGGAAAACACTTTTATCTTCCTGAAACCATATGATAGCTGAGGGAAGACTTCTTCACAAGGGGTTTGTCAAGCACCGTCCCAGGACACATTCTTTATGCCTTCACACGTTCGCGCCAGAATGCCGCTCATACGTAGGCGTACGGCTTTCCAGGGTTTCCTTCTCAGACTTAAAGGCATGACCTTTTCCCTCTGCTCTCTCTCGCACTCTTGAAAACATTTCTCACGGAACAAGGTTTGAACCGGGAGAGACAATCTCCACTCCTTATTTCCGTGGCGCAGGCATGGGGCACATGCCTTGCGCTGTCACACTTACCTTGGAATAGACTACCATTTTCAGGGAAGAGGTTGGTAGAAACACGGTTTCTCTGCAGTGGTGTTTCTTCAGACCGACGTGCACGCCGCCTGTTTAGGGTTCCACACGTTCATGTTGTGACTAGGTTTTCCCCGTGAAGCCAGATGGAAGCTCGAAGGCGCGGTTTGACACAGACTTGTTTCGCACAGTGTAGTCTGTGGCTTTCCTTTGGCGAACTCACGTACGTTTGAAAACCCTTCTAGCGTCGTGAGCCGTGGTGTTCATTGAGAGAAGCCCTCCATACAAAGTGGTTCCACGAGTAAGGTATAGCAGGCTTTTCCTCTGCTTCCGTTCACACTCGGCGTCAAGCTGCTTCGATCCTTAGGAAAGGAGGCGGGGAGTCGAAGGACCGCTCCTCCACAGCATTGTCTCTTAGACTTAAGTGTACAGCTCGTTCCTTACGCTTCCTCCCATTTCCAGACACACACCTCCCTAGGGGACAACTTGTTAGTTGGTGGTCGCATTCGACCCACATTTTCCTTCACCATTCAGCCTATGGCATTGTCCTTACGCTTTCACACGAAGTCCTGAAAACGCTTCTCCCTTCCCGAAGCAAGATCTGGGTTGACAGGAGCTTGAGACACAACTCCTCTCTCAAACAGTGGTAGACGGCCCAGCATTTGTGCCTTCACTTTGAACGTCGGAAAGTTCTTCCAACTTCTTCCCCGGAGGCGGTAGTGGAAAGACTAGTTCCCTACAGTTTGGTTTCGTGAGAGGTGAGTGTAAGACGCCTACCTTATATAGCAACGCACATGTCTCCAAAGGCTTCTTTCTTCAAGCACCACGATGTTAGCGCGAAAGCCTGTTTGACATGGCCTTGTTTCTCAGAATTCAGTGTCAGGCTACTACTGCTACTGAGGCTAGCCCACGTACATTGCAAGACCCATCCACCTCCATGACACAGGACGTAATGGAGAGAAACCCTCCGCACAACGTGTTCCTCACTGTGCGGTATCGCGCGTTCCATCTCTTTTCGTTCACACGAGGTTTAAGGAGCGGCTTCGCATCCTTACGAGAAGAGATGGTAGTCGAAGGACGGGAACCCTCGAGACTTGTTCTTAGAGTTAAACAAACGCATGCCATCTTCCTTATGCTTCCGCAGTCATCCATTTCCATACACATCCTTCTTCGTGTAACGACGGCAGGCACCTTCGAAGCGGAGAGCGAAGTCTCGTCTACGTCCCTTATGCCTTCACACCCACTACGGAAAACAGTTTCCTCCTACGGAAACGATACGGCAGTTGAGGGAAGCCTTCTTCACAAGTGGTTTCTCGAGCACCGTCACAGGGCACATTCTAGATGCCTTCACCATGTCACGCGAAAAGTGCTTCCCCGACTTACGTGTATGGCTTTCCTGACGGGTCTCCTTCTCACGCTTCAAACCATGACCTTTTCCATCTGCTCTCTCTCATACTCTTGGAAACGCTTCTCACGGAACAGGATTCGAATCGCGACAGACATTTACACTAGTTACTTCCGTGGCACAGGCACGGGGCACATTCCTTGCGATTTCCCACTTCCATTGCAAAAGTCTACCAGTTTCAGGGAAGGTGATAGTAGACGCACGGTTTCTCTGCAGTGGTGTTTCTGCAGTAGGATACCACACAGACATTATGTGACTATGGATTCCTCGGGAACCCAGATGTAAGCTCGAAGTCGCGATCGGCACAGACGTGGTTCGCCGAGATTCGTGTATGCCTTTCCTTTGGCGAAGTCACATACTTTCGCAAACCCTTCTATCTTCGTGACACATGCTGTTCGTTGAGAAAAGCCCTCCATCAGAAGTTGTGCCGCGAGTGAGGTATATCACCCTTCCTTGCCCTCCGTTTCCTTTCACACTTGGCTTCAAGCCGCTTCGTTCCTTAGCAAAGAAGAAGGGCAGTCGAAGGACCGCACCTCCACAGCGTTGTTTCTTGGAGTTAAGTGTATAGCACGTCCGTTACGCTTCCTCCCACTTCCAGACACACACCTCTCTAGGGGACAACGAGTGTGTTGGTGGTCACGTTCGACCCACATTTCTCTTCACAATTCAGCGTGTGGCATTTTCCTTGTGTTTCCACACAAAGTACCGACAGCGCTTCTATCTTCCCGAAACAAGATCTGAGTTGGGAGAAGCTTTCGACACAAGTTCTTTCCCAAGCAGGGCTCTATGGCACAGTAACTTGCGCCTTCACGTTTAACGTGGGACATTTCCTCCGTCTTCTTCCCTGTAGATGGTAGTGGGAAGACTATTGCTCTACCGTTTTGTTTCTTGAGAGGTGAGTGCAAGACCCTCACACACATATCTCAAAAGGCTTCGCGCTTCGCGAACCAAGGTGTTAGCACGAAATCATGTTTGACGCGGCCTCGTTTCTCTGAGTTCAGTGGAAGGCTCTGCTGACGCTAGCTCACGTACATTTGAAGGCCCTTCCAAATTCGTGACCCGAGACTTTGGTGGAGAGAAGCCCTCCACACAACGTGTTCCCCACTGTGGTGTATCTCGCATTCCGTCTCTTTTCTCTCGCCCTAAGCTTTAACACGGCGCTTCCATCCGTAGGGAAAGAGCTGGTCGTCGACGGACGGCAACCCTCTAGATTTGTCCTTAGAGTTAAACACCCGTAGGCAATCTTCCCTATGCTTCCTCACATCATACATTTCCATACTCACCCTTCTTCGTGGAACGACGGGCGGCACATTCGAAACGGACAGCTCACTCTAGGGCACGTCCCTCGTGCCTTCACGCCCACGGCGGAAAACACTTTTATCTTCCTGAAACCATATGATAGCTGAGGGAAGACTTCTTCACAAGGGGTTTGTCAAGCACCGTCCCAGGACACATTCTTTATGCCTTCACACGTTCGCGCCAGAATGCCGCTCATACGTAGGCGTACGGCTTTCCAGGGTTTCCTTCTCAGACTTAAAGGCATGACCTTTTCCCTCTGCTCTCTCTCGCACTCTTGAAAACATTTCTCACGGAACAAGGTTTGAACCGGGAGAGACAATCTCCACTCCTTATTTCCGTGGCGCAGGCATGGGGCACATGCCTTGCGCTGTCACACTTACCTTGGAATAGACTACCATTTTCAGGGAAGAGGTTGGTAGAAACACGGTTTCTCTGCAGTGGTGTTTCTTCAGACCGACGTGCACGCCGCCTGTTTAGGGTTCCACACGTTCATGTTGTGACTAGGTTTTCCCCGTGAAGCCAGATGGAAGCTCGAAGGCGCGGTTTGACACAGACTTGTTTCGCACAGTGTAGTCTGTGGCTTTCCTTTGGCGAACTCACGTACGTTTGAAAACCCTTCTAGCGTCGTGAGCCGTGGTGTTCATTGAGAGAAGCCCTCCATACAAAGTGGTTCCACGAGTAAGGTATAGCAGGCTTTTCCTCTGCTTCCGTTCACACTCGGCGTCAAGCTGCTTCGATCCTTAGGAAAGGAGGCGGGGAGTCGAAGGACCGCTCCTCCACAGCATTGTCTCTTAGACTTAAGTGTACAGCTCGTTCCTTACGCTTCCTCCCATTTCCAGACACACACCTCCCTAGGGGACAACTTGTTAGTTGGTGGTCGCATTCGACCCACATTTTCCTTCACCATTCAGCCTATGGCATTGTCCTTACGCTTTCACACGAAGTCCTGAAAACGCTTCTCCCTTCCCGAAGCAAGATCTGGGTTGACAGGAGCTTGAGACACAACTCCTCTCTCAAACAGTGGTAGACGGCCCAGCATTTGTGCCTTCACTTTGAACGTCGGAAAGTTCTTCCAACTTCTTCCCCGGAGGCGGTAGTGGAAAGACTAGTTCCCTACAGTTTGGTTTCGTGAGAGGTGAGTGTAAGACGCCTACCTTATATAGCAACGCACATGTCTCCAAAGGCTTCTTTCTTCAAGCACCACGATGTTAGCGCGAAAGCCTGTTTGACATGGCCTTGTTTCTCAGAATTCAGTGTCAGGCTACTACTGCTACTGAGGCTAGCCCACGTACATTGCAAGACCCATCCACCTCCATGACACAGGACGTAATGGAGAGAAACCCTCCGCACAACGTGTTCCTCACTGTGCGGTATCGCGCGTTCCATCTCTTTTCGTTCACACGAGGTTTAAGGAGCGGCTTCGCATCCTTACGAGAAGAGATGGTAGTCGAAGGACGGGAACCCTCGAGACTTGTTCTTAGAGTTAAACAAACGCATGCCATCTTCCTTATGCTTCCGCAGTCATCCATTTCCATACACATCCTTCTTCGTGTAACGACGGCAGGCACCTTCGAAGCGGAGAGCGAAGTCTCGTCTACGTCCCTTATGCCTTCACACCCACTACGGAAAACAGTTTCCTCCTACGGAAACGATACGGCAGTTGAGGGAAGCCTTCTTCACAAGTGGTTTCTCGAGCACCGTCACAGGGCACATTCTAGATGCCTTCACCATGTCACGCGAAAAGTGCTTCCCCGACTTACGTGTATGGCTTTCCTGACGGGTCTCCTTCTCACGCTTCAAACCATGACCTTTTCCATCTGCTCTCTCTCATACTCTTGGAAACGCTTCTCACGGAACAGGATTCGAATCGCGACAGACATTTACACTAGTTACTTCCGTGGCACAGGCACGGGGCACATTCCTTGCGATTTCCCACTTCCATTGCAAAAGTCTACCAGTTTCAGGGAAGGTGATAGTAGACGCACGGTTTCTCTGCAGTGGTGTTTCTGCAGTAGGATACCACACAGACATTATGTGACTATGGATTCCTCGGGAACCCAGATGTAAGCTCGAAGTCGCGATCGGCACAGACGTGGTTCGCCGAGATTCGTGTATGCCTTTCCTTTGGCGAAGTCACATACTTTCGCAAACCCTTCTATCTTCGTGACACATGCTGTTCGTTGAGAAAAGCCCTCCATCAGAAGTTGTGCCGCGAGTGAGGTATATCACCCTTCCTTGCCCTCCGTTTCCTTTCACACTTGGCTTCAAGCCGCTTCGTTCCTTAGCAAAGAGGAAGGGCAGTCGAAGGACCGCACCTCCACAGCGTTGTTTCTTGGAGTTAAGTGTATAGCACGTCCGTTACGCTTCCTCCCACTTCCAGACACACACCTCTCTAGGGGACAACGAGTGTGTTGGTGGTCACGTTCGACCCACATTTCTCTTCACAATTCAGCGTGTGGCATTTTCCTTGTGTTTCCACACAAAGTACCGACAGCGCTTCTATCTTCCCGAAACAAGATCTGAGTTGGGAGAAGCTTTCGACACAAGTTCTTTCCCAAGCAGGGCTCTATGGCACAGTAACTTGCGCCTTCACGTTTAACGTGGGACATTTCCTCCGTCTTCTTCCCTGTAGATGGTAGTGGGAAGACTATTGCTCTACCGTTTTGTTTCTTGAGAGGTGAGTGCAAGACCCTCACACACATATCTCAAAAGGCTTCGCGCTTCGCGAACCAAGGTGTTAGCACGAAATCATGTTTGACGCGGCCTCGTTTCTCTGAGTTCAGTGGAAGGCTCTGCTGACGCTAGCTCACGTACATTTGAAGGCCCTTCCAAATTCGTGACCCGAGACTTTGGTGGAGAGAAGCCCTCCACACAACGTGTTCCCCACTGTGGTGTATCTCGCATTCCGTCTCTTTTCTCTCGCCCTAAGCTTTAACACGGCGCTTCCATCCGTAGGGAAAGAGCTGGTCGTCGACGGACGGCAACCCTCTAGATTTGTCCTTAGAGTTAAACACCCGTAGGCAATCTTCCCTATGCTTCCTCACATCATACATTTCCATACTCACCCTTCTTCGTGGAACGACGGGCGGCACATTCGAAACGGACAGCTCACTCTAGGGCACGTCCCTCGTGCCTTCACGCCCACGGCGGAAAACACTTTTATCTTCCTGAAACCATATGATAGCTGAGGGAAGACTTCTTCACAAGGGGTTTGTCAAGCACCGTCCCAGGACACATTCTTTATGCCTTCACACGTTCGCGCCAGAATGCCGCTCATACGTAGGCGTACGGCTTTCCAGGGTTTCCTTCTCAGACTTAAAGGCATGACCTTTTCCCTCTGCTCTCTCTCGCACTCTTGAAAACATTTCTCACGGAACAAGGTTTGAACCGGGAGAGACAATCTCCACTCCTTATTTCCGTGGCGCAGGCATGGGGCACATGCCTTGCGCTGTCACACTTACCTTGGAATAGACTACCATTTTCAGGGAAGAGGTTGGTAGAAACACGGTTTCTCTGCAGTGGTGTTTCTTCAGACCGACGTGCACGCCGCCTGTTTAGGGTTCCACACGTTCATGTTGTGACTAGGTTTTCCCCGTGAAGCCAGATGGAAGCTCGAAGGCGCGGTTTGACACAGACTTGTTTCGCACAGTGTAGTCTGTGGCTTTCCTTTGGCGAACTCACGTACGTTTGAAAACCCTTCTAGCGTCGTGAGCCGTGGTGTTCATTGAGAGAAGCCCTCCATACAAAGTGGTTCCACGAGTAAGGTATAGCAGGCTTTTCCTCTGCTTCCGTTCACACTCGGCGTCAAGCTGCTTCGATCCTTAGGAAAGGAGGCGGGGAGTCGAAGGACCGCTCCTCCACAGCATTGTCTCTTCGACTTAAGTGTACAGCTCGTTCCTTACGCTTCCTCCCATTTCCAGACACACACCTCCCTAGGGGACAACTTGTTAGTTGGTGGTCGCATTCGACCCACATTTTCCTTCACCATTCAGCCTATGGCATTGTCCTTACGCTTTCACACGAAGTCCTGAAAACGCTTCTCCCTTCCCGAAGCAAGATCTGGGTTGACAGGAGCTTGAGACACAACTCCTCTCTCAAACAGTGGTAGACGGCCCAGCATTTGTGCCTTCACTTTGAACGTCGGAAAGTTCTTCCAACTTCTTCCCCGGAGGCGGTAGTGGAAAGACTAGTTCCCTACAGTTTGGTTTCGTGAGAGGTGAGTGTAAGACGCCTACCTTATATAGCAACGCACATGTCTCCAAAGGCTTCTTTCTTCAAGCACCACGATGTTAGCGCGAAAGCCTGTTTGACATGGCCTTGTTTCTCAGAATTCAGTGTCAGGCTACTACTGCTACTGAGGCTAGCCCACGTACATTGCAAGACCCATCCACCTCCATGACACAGGACGTAATGGAGAGAAACCCTCCGCACAACGTGTTCCTCACTGTGCGGTATCGCGCGTTCCATCTCTTTTCGTTCACACGAGGTTTAAGGAGCGGCTTCGCATCCTTACGAGAAGAGATGGTAGTCGAAGGACGGGAACCCTCGAGACTTGTTCTTAGAGTTAAACAAACGCATGCCATCTTCCTTATGCTTCCGCAGTCATCCATTTCCATACACATCCTTCTTCGTGTAACGACGGCAGGCACCTTCGAAGCGGAGAGCGAAGTCTCGTCTACGTCCCTTATGCCTTCACACCCACTACGGAAAACAGTTTCCTCCTACGGAAACGATACGGCAGTTGAGGGAAGCCTTCTTCACAAGTGGTTTCTCGAGCACCGTCACAGGGCACATTCTAGATGCCTTCACCATGTCACGCGAAAAGTGCTTCCCCGACTTACGTGTATGGCTTTCCTGACGGGTCTCCTTCTCACGCTTCAAACCATGACCTTTTCCATCTGCTCTCTCTCATACTCTTGGAAACGCTTCTCACGGAACAGGATTCGAATCGCGACAGACATTTACACTAGTTACTTCCGTGGCACAGGCACGGGGCACATTCCTTGCGATTTCCCACTTCCATTGCAAAAGTCTACCAGTTTCAGGGAAGGTGATAGTAGACGCACGGTTTCTCTGCAGTGGTGTTTCTGCAGTAGGATACCACACATACATTATGTGACTATGGATTCCTCGGGAACCCAGATGTAAGCTCGAAGTCGCGATCGGCACAGACGTGGTTCGCCGAGATTCGTGTATGCCTTTCCTTTGGCGAAGTCACATACTTTCGCAAACCCTTCTATCTTCGTGACACATGCTGTTCGTTGAGAAAAGCCCTCCATCAGAAGTTGTGCCGCGAGTGAGGTATATCACCCTTCCTTGCCCTCCGTTTCCTTTCACACTTGGCTTCAAGCCGCTTCGTTCCTTAGCAAAGAGGAAGGGCAGTCGAAGGACCGCACCTCCACAGCGTTGTTTCTTGGAGTTAAGTGTATAGCACGTCCGTTACGCTTCCTCCCACTTCCAGACACACACCTCTCTAGGGGACAACGAGTGTGTTGGTGGTCACGTTCGACCCACATTTCTCTTCACAATTCAGCGTGTGGCATTTTCCTTGTGTTTCCACACAAAGTACCGACAGCGCTTCTATCTTCCCGAAACAAGATCTGAGTTGGGAGAAGCTTTCGACACAAGTTCTTTCCCAAGCAGGGCTCTATGGCACAGTAACTTGCGCCTTCACGTTTAACGTGGGACATTTCCTCCGTCTTCTTCCCTGTAGATGGTAGTGGGAAGACTATTGCTCTACCGTTTTGTTTCTTGAGAGGTGAGTGCAAGACCCTCACACACATATCTCAAAAGGCTTCGCGCTTCGCGAACCAAGGTGTTAGCACGAAATCATGTTTGACGCGGCCTCGTTTCTCTGAGTTCAGTGGAAGGCTCTGCTGACGCTAGCTCACGTACATTTGAAGGCCCTTCCAAATTCGTGACCCGAGACTTTGGTGGAGAGAAGCCCTCCACACAACGTGTTCCCCACTGTGGTGTATCTCGCATTCCGTCTCTTTTCTCTCGCCCTAAGCTTTAACACGGCGCTTCCATCCGTAGGGAAAGAGCTGGTCGTCGACGGACGGCAACCCTCTAGATTTGTCCTTAGAGTTAAACACCCGTAGGCAATCTTCCCTATGCTTCCTCACATCATACATTTCCATACTCACCCTTCTTCGTGGAACGACGGGCGGCACATTCGAAACGGACAGCTCACTCTAGGGCACGTCCCTCATGCCTTCACGCCCACGGCGGAAAACACTTTTATCTTCCTGAAACCATATGATAGCTGAGGGAAGACTTCTTCACAAGGGGTTTGTCAAGCACCGTCCCAGGACACATTCTTTATGCCTTCACACGTTCGCGCCAGAATGCCGCTCATACGTAGGCGTACGGCTTTCCAGGGTTTCCTTCTCAGACTTAAAGGCATGACCTTTTCCCTCTGCTCTCTCTCGCACTCTTGAAAACATTTCTCACGGAACAAGGTTTGAACCGGGAGAGACAATCTCCACTCCTTATTTCCGTGGCGCAGGCATGGGGCACATGCCTTGCGCTGTCACACTTACCTTGGAATAGACTACCATTTTCAGGGAAGAGGTTGGTAGAAACACGGTTTCTCTGCAGTGGTGTTTCTTCAGACCGACGTGCACGCCGCCTGTTTAGGGTTCCACACGTTCATGTTGTGACTAGGTTTTCCCCGTGAAGCCAGATGGAAGCTCGAAGGCGCGGTTTGACACAGACTTGTTTCGCACAGTGTAGTCTGTGGCTTTCCTTTGGCGAACTCACGTACGTTTGAAAACCCTTCTAGCGTCGTGAGCCGTGGTGTTCATTGAGAGAAGCCCTCCATACAAAGTGGTTCCACGAGTAAGGTATAGCAGGCTTTTCCTCTGCTTCCGTTCACACTCGGCGTCAAGCTGCTTCGATCCTTAGGAAAGGAGGCGGGGAGTCGAAGGACCGCTCCTCCACAGCATTGTCTCTTAGACTTAAGTGTACAGCTCGTTCCTTACGCTTCCTCCCATTTCCAGACACACACCTCCCTAGGGGACAACTTGTTAGTTGGTGGTCGCATTCGACCCACATTTTCCTTCACCATTCAGCCTATGGCATTGTCCTTACGCTTTCACACGAAGTCCTGAAAACGCTTCTCCCTTCCCGAAGCAAGATCTGGGTTGACAGGAGCTTGAGACACAACTCCTCTCTCAAACAGTGGTAGACGGCCCAGCATTTGTGCCTTCACTTTGAACGTCGGAAAGTTCTTCCAACTTCTTCCCCGGAGGCGGTAGTGGAAAGACTAGTTCCCTACAGTTTGGTTTCGTGAGAGGTGAGTGTAAGACGCCTACCTTATATAGCAACGCACATGTCTCCAAAGGCTTCTTTCTTCAAGCACCACGATGTTAGCGCGAAAGCCTGTTTGACATGGCCTTGTTTCTCAGAATTCAGTGTCAGGCTACTACTGCTACTGAGGCTAGCCCACGTACATTGCAAGACCCATCCACCTCCATGACACAGGACGTAATGGAGAGAAACCCTCCGCACAACGTGTTCCTCACTGTGCGGTATCGCGCGTTCCATCTCTTTTCGTTCACACGAGGTTTAAGGAGCGGCTTCGCATCCTTACGAGAAGAGATGGTAGTCGAAGGACGGGAACCCTCGAGACTTGTTCTTAGAGTTAAACAAACGCATGCCATCTTCCTTATGCTTCCGCAGTCATCCATTTCCATACACATCCTTCTTCGTGTAACGACGGCAGGCACCTTCGAAGCGGAGAGCGAAGTCTCGTCTACGTCCCTTATGCCTTCACACCCACTACGGAAAACAGTTTCCTCCTACGGAAACGATACGGCAGTTGAGGGAAGCCTTCTTCACAAGTGGTTTCTCGAGCACCGTCACAGGGCACATTCTAGATGCCTTCACCATGTCACGCGAAAAGTGCTTCCCCGACTTACGTGTATGGCTTTCCTGACGGGTCTCCTTCTCACGCTTCAAACCATGACCTTTTCCATCTGCTCTCTCTCATACTCTTGGAAACGCTTCTCACGGAACAGGATTCGAATCGCGACAGACATTTACACTAGTTACTTCCGTGGCACAGGCACGGGGCACATTCCTTGCGATTTCCCACTTCCATTGCAAAAGTCTACCAGTTTCAGGGAAGGTGATAGTAGACGCACGGTTTCTCTGCAGTGGTGTTTCTGCAGTAGGATACCACACAGACATTATGTGACTATGGATTCCTCGGGAACCCAGATGTAAGCTCGAAGTCGCGATCGGCACAGACGTGGTTCGCCGAGATTCGTGTATGCCTTTCCTTTGGCGAAGTCACATACTTTCGCAAACCCTTCTATCTTCGTGACACATGCTGTTCGTTGAGAAAAGCCCTCCATCAGAAGTTGTGCCGCGAGTGAGGTATATCACCCTTCCTTGCCCTCCGTTTCCTTTCACACTTGGCTTCAAGCCGCTTCGTTCCTTAGCAAAGAAGAAGGGCAGTCGAAGGACCGCACCTCCACAGCGTTGTTTCTTGGAGTTAAGTGTATAGCACGTCCGTTACGCTTCCTCCCACTTCCAGACACACACCTCTCTAGGGGACAACGAGTGTGTTGGTGGTCACGTTCGACCCACATTTCTCTTCACAATTCAGCGTGTGGCATTTTCCTTGTGTTTCCACACAAAGTACCGACAGCGCTTCTATCTTCCCGAAACAAGATCTGAGTTGGGAGAAGCTTTCGACACAAGTTCTTTCCCAAGCAGGGCTCTATGGCACAGTAACTTGCGCCTTCACGTTTAACGTGGGACATTTCCTCCGTCTTCTTCCCTGTAGATGGTAGTGGGAAGACTATTGCTCTACCGTTTTGTTTCTTGAGAGGTGAGTGCAAGACCCTCACACACATATCTCAAAAGGCTTCGCGCTTCGCGAACCAAGGTGTTAGCACGAAATCATGTTTGACGCGGCCTCGTTTCTCTGAGTTCAGTGGAAGGCTCTGCTGACGCTAGCTCACGTACATTTGAAGGCCCTTCCAAATTCGTGACCCGAGACTTTGGTGGAGAGAAGCCCTCCACACAACGTGTTCCCCACTGTGGTGTATCTCGCATTCCGTCTCTTTTCTCTCGCCCTAAGCTTTAACACGGCGCTTCCATCCGTAGGGAAAGAGCTGGTCGTCGACGGACGGCAACCCTCTAGATTTGTCCTTAGAGTTAAACACCCGTAGGCAATCTTCCCTATGCTTCCTCACATCATACATTTCCATACTCACCCTTCTTCGTGGAACGACGGGCGGCACATTCGAAACGGACAGCTCACTCTAGGGCACGTCCCTCGTGCCTTCACGCCCACGGCGGAAAACACTTTTATCTTCCTGAAACCATATGATAGCTGAGGGAAGACTTCTTCACAAGGGGTTTGTCAAGCACCGTCCCAGGACACATTCTTTATGCCTTCACACGTTCGCGCCAGAATGCCGCTCATACGTAGGCGTACGGCTTTCCAGGGTTTCCTTCTCAGACTTAAAGGCATGACCTTTTCCCTCTGCTCTCTCTCGCACTCTTGAAAACATTTCTCACGGAACAAGGTTTGAACCGGGAGAGACAATCTCCACTCCTTATTTCCGTGGCGCAGGCATGGGGCACATGCCTTGCGCTGTCACACTTACCTTGGAATAGACTACCATTTTCAGGGAAGAGGTTGGTAGAAACACGGTTTCTCTGCAGTGGTGTTTCTTCAGACCGACGTGCACGCCGCCTGTTTAGGGTTCCACACGTTCATGTTGTGACTAGGTTTTCCCCGTGAAGCCAGATGGAAGCTCGAAGGCGCGGTTTGACACAGACTTGTTTCGCACAGTGTAGTCTGTGGCTTTCCTTTGGCGAACTCACGTACGTTTGAAAACCCTTCTAGCGTCGTGAGCCGTGGTGTTCATTGAGAGAAGCCCTCCATACAAAGTGGTTCCACGAGTAAGGTATAGCAGGCTTTTCCTCTGCTTCCGTTCACACTCGGCGTCAAGCTGCTTCGATCCTTAGGAAAGGAGGCGGGGAGTCGAAGGACCGCTCCTCCACAGCATTGTCTCTTAGACTTAAGTGTACAGCTCGTTCCTTACGCTTCCTCCCATTTCCAGACACACACCTCCCTAGGGGACAACTTGTTAGTTGGTGGTCGCATTCGACCCACATTTTCCTTCACCATTCAGCCTATGGCATTGTCCTTACGCTTTCACACGAAGTCCTGAAAACGCTTCTCCCTTCCCGAAGCAAGATCTGGGTTGACAGGAGCTTGAGACACAACTCCTCTCTCAAACAGTGGTAGACGGCCCAGCATTTGTGCCTTCACTTTGAACGTCGGAAAGTTCTTCCAACTTCTTCCCCGGAGGCGGTAGTGGAAAGACTAGTTCCCTACAGTTTGGTTTCGTGAGAGGTGAGTGTAAGACGCCTACCTTATATAGCAACGCACATGTCTCCAAAGGCTTCTTTCTTCAAGCACCACGATGTTAGCGCGAAAGCCTGTTTGACATGGCCTTGTTTCTCAGAATTCAGTGTCAGGCTACTACTGCTACTGAGGCTAGCCCACGTACATTGCAAGACCCATCCACCTCCATGACACAGGACGTAATGGAGAGAAACCCTCCGCACAACGTGTTCCTCACTGTGCGGTATCGCGCGTTCCATCTCTTTTCGTTCACACGAGGTTTAAGGAGCGGCTTCGCATCCTTACGAGAAGAGATGGTAGTCGAAGGACGGGAACCCTCGAGACTTGTTCTTAGAGTTAAACAAACGCATGCCATCTTCCTTATGCTTCCGCAGTCATCCATTTCCATACACATCCTTCTTCGTGTAACGACGGCAGGCACCTTCGAAGCGGAGAGCGAAGTCTCGTCTACGTCCCTTATGCCTTCACACCCACTACGGAAAACAGTTTCCTCCTACGGAAACGATACGGCAGTTGAGGGAAGCCTTCTTCACAAGTGGTTTCTCGAGCACCGTCACAGGGCACATTCTAGATGCCTTCACCATGTCACGCGAAAAGTGCTTCCCCGACTTACGTGTATGGCTTTCCTGACGGGTCTCCTTCTCACGCTTCAAACCATGACCTTTTCCATCTGCTCTCTCTCATACTCTTGGAAACGCTTCTCACGGAACAGGATTCGAATCGCGACAGACATTTACACTAGTTACTTCCGTGGCACAGGCACGGGGCACATTCCTTGCGATTTCCCACTTCCATTGCAAAAGTCTACCAGTTTCAGGGAAGGTGATAGTAGACGCACGGTTTCTCTGCAGTGGTGTTTCTGCAGTAGGATACCACACAGACATTATGTGACTATGGATTCCTCGGGAACCCAGATGTAAGCTCGAAGTCGCGATCGGCACAGACGTGGTTCGCCGAGATTCGTGTATGCCTTTCCTTTGGCGAAGTCACATACTTTCGCAAACCCTTCTATCTTCGTGACACATGCTGTTCGTTGAGAAAAGCCCTCCATCAGAAGTTGTGCCGCGAGTGAGGTATATCACCCTTCCTTGCCCTCCGTTTCCTTTCACACTTGGCTTCAAGCCGCTTCGTTCCTTAGCAAAGAGGAAGGGCAGTCGAAGGACCGCACCTCCACAGCGTTGTTTCTTGGAGTTAAGTGTATAGCACGTCCGTTACGCTTCCTCCCACTTCCAGACACACACCTCTCTAGGGGACAACGAGTGTGTTGGTGGTCACGTTCGACCCACATTTCTCTTCACAATTCAGCGTGTGGCATTTTCCTTGTGTTTCCACACAAAGTACCGACAGCGCTTCTATCTTCCCGAAACAAGATCTGAGTTGGGAGAAGCTTTCGACACAAGTTCTTTCCCAAGCAGGGCTCTATGGCACAGTAACTTGCGCCTTCACGTTTAACGTGGGACATTTCCTCCGTCTTCTTCCCTGTAGATGGTAGTGGGAAGACTATTGCTCTACCGTTTTGTTTCTTGAGAGGTGAGTGCAAGACCCTCACACACATATCTCAAAAGGCTTCGCGCTTCGCGAACCAAGGTGTTAGCACGAAATCATGTTTGACGCGGCCTCGTTTCTCTGAGTTCAGTGGAAGGCTCTGCTGACGCTAGCTCACGTACATTTGAAGGCCCTTCCAAATTCGTGACCCGAGACTTTGGTGGAGAGAAGCCCTCCACACAACGTGTTCCCCACTGTGGTGTATCTCGCATTCCGTCTCTTTTCTCTCGCCCTAAGCTTTAACACGGCGCTTCCATCCGTAGGGAAAGAGCTGGTCGTCGACGGACGGCAACCCTCTAGATTTGTCCTTAGAGTTAAACACCCGTAGGCAATCTTCCCTATGCTTCCTCACATCATACATTTCCATACTCACCCTTCTTCGTGGAACGACGGGCGGCACATTCGAAACGGACAGCTCACTCTAGGGCACGTCCCTCGTGCCTTCACGCCCACGGCGGAAAACACTTTTATCTTCCTGAAACCATATGATAGCTGAGGGAAGACTTCTTCACAAGGGGTTTGTCAAGCACCGTCCCAGGACACATTCTTTATGCCTTCACACGTTCGCGCCAGAATGCCGCTCATACGTAGGCGTACGGCTTTCCAGGGTTTCCTTCTCAGACTTAAAGGCATGACCTTTTCCCTCTGCTCTCTCTCGCACTCTTGAAAACATTTCTCACGGAACAAGGTTTGAACCGGGAGAGACAATCTCCACTCCTTATTTCCGTGGCGCAGGCATGGGGCACATGCCTTGCGCTGTCACACTTACCTTGGAATAGACTACCATTTTCAGGGAAGAGGTTGGTAGAAACACGGTTTCTCTGCAGTGGTGTTTCTTCAGACCGACGTGCACGCCGCCTGTTTAGGGTTCCACACGTTCATGTTGTGACTAGGTTTTCCCCGTGAAGCCAGATGGAAGCTCGAAGGCGCGGTTTGACACAGACTTGTTTCGCACAGTGTAGTCTGTGGCTTTCCTTTGGCGAACTCACGTACGTTTGAAAACCCTTCTAGCGTCGTGAGCCGTGGTGTTCATTGAGAGAAGCCCTCCATACAAAGTGGTTCCACGAGTAAGGTATAGCAGGCTTTTCCTCTGCTTCCGTTCACACTCGGCGTCAAGCTGCTTCGATCCTTAGGAAAGGAGGCGGGGAGTCGAAGGACCGCTCCTCCACAGCATTGTCTCTTAGACTTAAGTGTACAGCTCGTTCCTTACGCTTCCTCCCATTTCCAGACACACACCTCCCTAGGGGACAACTTGTTAGTTGGTGGTCGCATTCGACCCACATTTTCCTTCACCATTCAGCCTATGGCATTGTCCTTACGCTTTCACACGAAGTCCTGAAAACGCTTCTCCCTTCCCGAAGCAAGATCTGGGTTGACAGGAGCTTGAGACACAACTCCTCTCTCAAACAGTGGTAGACGGCCCAGCATTTGTGCCTTCACTTTGAACGTCGGAAAGTTCTTCCAACTTCTTCCCCGGAGGCGGTAGTGGAAAGACTAGTTCCCTACAGTTTGGTTTCGTGAGAGGTGAGTGTAAGACGCCTACCTTATATAGCAACGCACATGTCTCCAAAGGCTTCTTTCTTCAAGCACCACGATGTTAGCGCGAAAGCCTGTTTGACATGGCCTTGTTTCTCAGAATTCAGTGTCAGGCTACTACTGCTACTGAGGCTAGCCCACGTACATTGCAAGACCCATCCACCTCCATGACACAGGACGTAATGGAGAGAAACCCTCCGCACAACGTGTTCCTCACTGTGCGGTATCGCGCGTTCCATCTCTTTTCGTTCACACGAGGTTTAAGGAGCGGCTTCGCATCCTTACGAGAAGAGATGGTAGTCGAAGGACGGGAACCCTCGAGACTTGTTCTTAGAGTTAAACAAACGCATGCCATCTTCCTTATGCTTCCGCAGTCATCCATTTCCATACACATCCTTCTTCGTGTAACGACGGCAGGCACCTTCGAAGCGGAGAGCGAAGTCTCGTCTACGTCCCTTATGCCTTCACACCCACTACGGAAAACAGTTTCCTCCTACGGAAACGATACGGCAGTTGAGGGAAGCCTTCTTCACAAGTGGTTTCTCGAGCACCGTCACAGGGCACATTCTAGATGCCTTCACCATGTCACGCGAAAAGTGCTTCCCCGACTTACGTGTATGGCTTTCCTGACGGGTCTCCTTCTCACGCTTCAAACCATGACCTTTTCCATCTGCTCTCTCTCATACTCTTGGAAACGCTTCTCACGGAACAGGATTCGAATCGCGACAGACATTTACACTAGTTACTTCCGTGGCACAGGCACGGGGCACATTCCTTGCGATTTCCCACTTCCATTGCAAAAGTCTACCAGTTTCAGGGAAGGTGATAGTAGACGCACGGTTTCTCTGCAGTGGTGTTTCTGCAGTAGGATACCACACAGACATTATGTGACTATGGATTCCTCGGGAACCCAGATGTAAGCTCGAAGTCGCGATCGGCACAGACGTGGTTCGCCGAGATTCGTGTATGCCTTTCCTTTGGCGAAGTCACATACTTTCGCAAACCCTTCTATCTTCGTGACACATGCTGTTCGTTGAGAAAAGCCCTCCATCAGAAGTTGTGCCGCGAGTGAGGTATATCACCCTTCCTTGCCCTCCGTTTCCTTTCACACTTGGCTTCAAGCCGCTTCGTTCCTTAGCAAAGAGGAAGGGCAGTCGAAGGACCGCACCTCCACAGCGTTGTTTCTTGGAGTTAAGTGTATAGCACGTCCGTTACGCTTCCTCCCACTTCCAGACACACACCTCTCTAGGGGACAACGAGTGTGTTGGTGGTCACGTTCGACCCACATTTCTCTTCACAATTCAGCGTGTGGCATTTTCCTTGTGTTTCCACACAAAGTACCGACAGCGCTTCTATCTTCCCGAAACAAGATCTGAGTTGGGAGAAGCTTTCGACACAAGTTCTTTCCCAAGCAGGGCTCTATGGCACAGTAACTTGCGCCTTCACGTTTAACGTGGGACATTTCCTCCGTCTTCTTCCCTGTAGATGGTAGTGGGAAGACTATTGCTCTACCGTTTTGTTTCTTGAGAGGTGAGTGCAAGACCCTCACACACATATCTCAAAAGGCTTCGCGCTTCGCGAACCAAGGTGTTAGCACGAAATCATGTTTGACGCGGCCTCGTTTCTCTGAGTTCAGTGGAAGGCTCTGCTGACGCTAGCTCACGTACATTTGAAGGCCCTTCCAAATTCGTGACCCGAGACTTTGGTGGAGAGAAGCCCTCCACACAATGTGTTCCCCACTGTGGTGTATCTCGCATTCCGTCTCTTTTCTCTCGCCCTAAGCTTTAACACGGCGCTTCCATCCGTAGGGAAAGAGCTGGTCGTCGACGGACGGCAACCCTCTAGATTTGTCCTTAGAGTTAAACACCCGTAGGCAATCTTCCCTATGCTTCCTCACATCATACATTTCCATACTCACCCTTCTTCGTGGAACGACGGGCGGCACATTCGAAACGGACAGCTCACTCTAGGGCACGTCCCTCGTGCCTTCACGCCCACGGCGGAAAACACTTTTATCTTCCTGAAACCATATGATAGCTGAGGGAAGACTTCTTCACAAGGGGTTTGTCAAGCACCGTCCCAGGACACATTCTTTATGCCTTCACACGTTCGCGCCAGAATGCCGCTCATACGTAGGCGTACGGCTTTCCAGGGTTTCCTTCTCAGACTTAAAGGCATGACCTTTTCCCTCTGCTCTCTCTCGCACTCTTGAAAACATTTCTCACGGAACAAGGTTTGAACCGGGAGAGACAATCTCCACTCCTTATTTCCGTGGCGCAGGCATGGGGCACATGCCTTGCGCTGTCACACTTACCTTGGAATAGACTACCATTTTCAGGGAAGAGGTTGGTAGAAACACGGTTTCTCTGCAGTGGTGTTTCTTCAGACCGACGTGCACGCCGCCTGTTTAGGGTTCCACACGTTCATGTTGTGACTAGGTTTTCCCCGTGAAGCCAGATGGAAGCTCGAAGGCGCGGTTTGACACAGACTTGTTTCGCACAGTGTAGTCTGTGGCTTTCCTTTGGCGAACTCACGTACGTTTGAAAACCCTTCTAGCGTCGTGAGCCGTGGTGTTCATTGAGAGAAGCCCTCCATACAAAGTGGTTCCACGAGTAAGGTATAGCAGGCTTTTCCTCTGCTTCCGTTCACACTCGGCGTCAAGCTGCTTCGATCCTTAGGAAAGGAGGCGGGGAGTCGAAGGACCGCTCCTCCACAGCATTGTCTCTTAGACTTAAGTGTACAGCTCGTTCCTTACGCTTCCTCCCATTTCCAGACACACACCTCCCTAGGGGACAACTTGTTAGTTGGTGGTCGCATTCGACCCACATTTTCCTTCACCATTCAGCCTATGGCATTGTCCTTACGCTTTCACACGAAGTCCTGAAAACGCTTCTCCCTTCCCGAAGCAAGATCTGGGTTGACAGGAGCTTGAGACACAACTCCTCTCTCAAACAGTGGTAGACGGCCCAGCATTTGTGCCTTCACTTTGAACGTCGGAAAGTTCTTCCAACTTCTTCCCCGGAGGCGGTAGTGGAAAGACTAGTTCCCTACAGTTTGGTTTCGTGAGAGGTGAGTGTAAGACGCCTACCTTATATAGCAACGCACATGTCTCCAAAGGCTTCTTTCTTCAAGCACCACGATGTTAGCGCGAAAGCCTGTTTGACATGGCCTTGTTTCTCAGAATTCAGTGTCAGGCTACTACTGCTACTGAGGCTAGCCCACGTACATTGCAAGACCCATCCACCTCC
This sequence comes from Eumetopias jubatus, assembly GCF_037043125.1. Classification (NCBI taxonomy): domain Eukaryota; kingdom Metazoa; phylum Chordata; class Mammalia; order Carnivora; family Otariidae; genus Eumetopias; species Eumetopias jubatus. Next base: position 138,625 of record NW_028274979.1, read on the forward strand.
ATGACACAGGACGTAATGGAGAGAAACCCTCCGCACAACGTGTTCCTCACTGTGCGGTATCGCGCGTTCCATCTCTTTTCGTTCACACGAGGTTTAAGGAGCGGCTTCGCATCCTTACGAGAAGAGATGGTAGTCGAAGGACGGGAACCCTCGAGACTTGTTCTTAGAGTTAAACAAACGCATGCCATCTTCCTTATGCTTCCGCAGTCATCCATTTCCATACACATCCTTCTTCGTGTAACGACGGCAGGCACCTTCGAAGCGGAGAGCGAAGTCTCGTCTACGTCCCTTATGCCTTCACACCCACTACGGAAAACAGTTTCCTCCTACGGAAACGATACGGCAGTTGAGGGAAGCCTTCTTCACAAGTGGTTTCTCGAGCACCGTCACAGGGCACATTCTAGATGCCTTCACCATGTCACGCGAAAAGTGCTTCCCCGACTTACGTGTATGGCTTTCCTGACGGGTCTCCTTCTCACGCTTCAAACCATGACCTTTTCCATCTGCTCTCTCTCATACTCTTGGAAACGCTTCTCACGGAACAGGATTCGAATCGCGACAGACATTTACACTAGTTACTTCCGTGGCACAGGCACGGGGCACATTCCTTGCGATTTCCCACTTCCATTGCAAAAGTCTACCAGTTTCAGGGAAGGTGATAGTAGACGCACGGTTTCTCTGCAGTGGTGTTTCTGCAGTAGGATACCACACAGACATTATGTGACTATGGATTCCTCGGGAACCCAGATGTAAGCTCGAAGTCGCGATCGGCACAGACGTGGTTCGCCGAGATTCGTGTATGCCTTTCCTTTGGCGAAGTCACATACTTTCGCAAACCCTTCTATCTTCGTGACACATGCTGTTCGTTGAGAAAAGCCCTCCATCAGAAGTTGTGCCGCGAGTGAGGTATATCACCCTTCCTTGCCCTCCGTTTCCTTTCACACTTGGCTTCAAGCCGCTTCGTTCCTTAGCAAAGAGGAAGGGCAGTCGAAGGACCGCACCTCCACAGCGTTGTTTCTTGGAGTTAAGTGTATAGCACGTCCGTTACGCTTCCTCCCACTTCCAGACACACACCTCTCTAGGGGACAACGAGTGTGTTGGTGGTCACGTTCGACCCACATTTCTCTTCACAATTCAGCGTGTGGCATTTTCCTTGTGTTTCCACACAAAGTACCGACAGCGCTTCTATCTTCCCGAAACAAGATCTGAGTTGGGAGAAGCTTTCGACACAAGTTCTTTCCCAAGCAGGGCTCTATGGCACAGTAACTTGCGCCTTCACGTTTAACGTGGGACATTTCCTCCGTCTTCTTCCCTGTAGATGGTAGTGGGAAGACTATTGCTCTACCGTTTTGTTTCTTGAGAGGTGAGTGCAAGACCCTCACACACATATCTCAAAAGGCTTCGCGCTTCGCGAACCAAGGTGTTAGCACGAAATCATGTTTGACGCGGCCTCGTTTCTCTGAGTTCAGTGGAAGGCTCTGCTGACGCTAGCTCACGTACATTTGAAGGCCCTTCCAAATTCGTGACCCGAGACTTTGGTGGAGAGAAGCCCTCCACACAACGTGTTCCCCACTGTGGTGTATCTCGCATTCCGTCTCTTTTCTCTCGCCCTAAGCTTTAACACGGCGCTTCCATCCGTAGGGAAAGAGCTGGTCGTCGACGGACGGCAACCCTCTAGATTTGTCCTTAGAGTTAAACACCCGTAGGCAATCTTCCCTATGCTTCCTCACATCATACATTTCCATACTCACCCTTCTTCGTGGAACGACGGGCGGCACATTCGAAACGGACAGCTCACTCTAGGGCACGTCCCTCGTGCCTTCACGCCCACGGCGGAAAACACTTTTATCTTCCTGAAACCATATGATAGCTGAGGGAAGACTTCTTCACAAGGGGTTTGTCAAGCACCGTCCCAGGACACATTCTTTATGCCTTCACACGTTCGCGCCAGAATGCCGCTCATACGTAGGCGTACGGCTTTCCAGGGTTTCCTTCTCAGACTTAAAGGCATGACCTTTTCCCTCTGCTCTCTCTCGCACTCTTGAAAACATTTCTCACGGAACAAGGTTTGAACCGGGAGAGACAATCTCCACTCCTTATTTCCGTGGCGCAGGCATGGGGCACATGCCTTGCGCTGTCACACTTACCTTGGAATAGACTACCATTTTCAGGGAAGAGGTTGGTAGAAACACGGTTTCTCTGCAGTGGTGTTTCTTCAGACCGACGTGCACGCCGCCTGTTTAGGGTTCCACACGTTCATGTTGTGACTAGGTTTTCCCCGTGAAGCCAGATGGAAGCTCGAAGGCGCGGTTTGACACAGACTTGTTTCGCACAGTGTAGTCTGTGGCTTTCCTTTGGCGAACTCACGTACGTTTGAAAACCCTTCTAGCGTCGTGAGCCGTGGTGTTCATTGAGAGAAGCCCTCCATACAAAGTGGTTCCACGAGTAAGGTATAGCAGGCTTTTCCTCTGCTTCCGTTCACACTCGGCGTCAAGCTGCTTCGATCCTTAGGAAAGGAGGCGGGGAGTCGAAGGACCGCTCCTCCACAGCATTGTCTCTTAGACTTAAGTGTACAGCTCGTTCCTTACGCTTCCTCCCATTTCCAGACACACACCTCCCTAGGGGACAACTTGTTAGTTGGTGGTCGCATTCGACCCACATTTTCCTTCACCATTCAGCCTATGGCATTGTCCTTACGCTTTCACACGAAGTCCTGAAAACGCTTCTCCCTTCCCGAAGCAAGATCTGGGTTGACAGGAGCTTGAGACACAACTCCTCTCTCAAACAGTGGTAGACGGCCCAGCATTTGTGCCTTCACTTTGAACGTCGGAAAGTTCTTCCAACTTCTTCCCCGGAGGCGGTAGTGGAAAGACTAGTTCCCTACAGTTTGGTTTCGTGAGAGGTGAGTGTAAGACGCCTACCTTATATAGCAACGCACATGTCTCCAAAGGCTTCTTTCTTCAAGCACCACGATGTTAGCGCGAAAGCCTGTTTGACATGGCCTTGTTTCTCAGAATTCAGTGTCAGGCTACTACTGCTACTGAGGCTAGCCCACGTACATTGCAAGACCCATCCACCTCCATGACACAGGACGTAATGGAGAGAAACCCTCCGCACAACGTGTTCCTCACTGTGCGGTATCGCGCGTTCCATCTCTTTTCGTTCACACGAGGTTTAAGGAGCGGCTTCGCATCCTTACGAGAAGAGATGGTAGTCGAAGGACGGGAACCCTCGAGACTTGTTCTTAGAGTTAAACAAACGCATGCCATCTTCCTTATGCTTCCGCAGTCATCCATTTCCATACACATCCTTCTTCGTGTAACGACGGCAGGCACCTTCGAAGCGGAGAGCGAAGTCTCGTCTACGTCCCTTATGCCTTCACACCCACTACGGAAAACAGTTTCCTCCTACGGAAACGATACGGCAGTTGAGGGAAGCCTTCTTCACAAGTGGTTTCTCGAGCACCGTCACAGGGCACATTCTAGATGCCTTCACCATGTCACGCGAAAAGTGCTTCCCCGACTTACGTGTATGGCTTTCCTGACGGGTCTCCTTCTCACGCTTCAAACCATGACCTTTTCCATCTGCTCTCTCTCATACTCTTGGAAACGCTTCTCACGGAACAGGATTCGAATCGCGACAGACATTTACACTAGTTACTTCCGTGGCACAGGCACGGGGCACATTCCTTGCGATTTCCCACTTCCATTGCAAAAGTCTACCAGTTTCAGGGAAGGTGATAGTAGACGCACGGTTTCTCTGCAGTGGTGTTTCTGCAGTAGGATACCACACAGACATTATGTGACTATGGATTCCTCGGGAACCCAGATGTAAGCTCGAAGTCGCGATCGGCACAGACGTGGTTCGCCGAGATTCGTGTATGCCTTTCCTTTGGCGAAGTCACATACTTTCGCAAACCCTTCTATCTTCGTGACACATGCTGTTCGTTGAGAAAAGCCCTCCATCAGAAGTTGTGCCGCGAGTGAGGTATATCACCCTTCCTTGCCCTCCGTTTCCTTTCACACTTGGCTTCAAGCCGCTTCGTTCCTTAGCAAAGAGGAAGGGCAGTCGAAGGACCGCACCTCCACAGCGTTGTTTCTTGGAGTTAAGTGTATAGCACGTCCGTTACGCTTCCTCCCACTTCCAGACACACACCTCTCTAGGGGACAACGAGTGTGTTGGTGGTCACGTTCGACCCACATTTCTCTTCACAATTCAGCGTGTGGCATTTTCCTTGTGTTTCCACACAAAGTACCGACAGCGCTTCTATCTTCCCGAAACAAGATCTGAGTTGGGAGAAGCTTTCGACACAAGTTCTTTCCCAAGCAGGGCTCTATGGCACAGTAACTTGCGCCTTCACGTTTAACGTGGGACATTTCCTCCGTCTTCTTCCCTGTAGATGGTAGTGGGAAGACTATTGCTCTACCGTTTTGTTTCTTGAGAGGTGAGTGCAAGACCCTCACACACATATCTCAAAAGGCTTCGCGCTTCGCGAACCAAGGTGTTAGCACGAAATCATGTTTGACGCGGCCTCGTTTCTCTGAGTTCAGTGGAAGGCTCTGCTGACGCTAGCTCACGTACATTTGAAGGCCCTTCCAAATTCGTGACCCGAGACTTTGGTGGAGAGAAGCCCTCCACACAACGTGTTCCCCACTGTGGTGTATCTCGCATTCCGTCTCTTTTCTCTCGCCCTAAGCTTTAACACGGCGCTTCCATCCGTAGGGAAAGAGCTGGTCGTCGACGGACGGCAACCCTCTAGATTTGTCCTTAGAGTTAAACACCCGTAGGCAATCTTCCCTATGCTTCCTCACATCATACATTTCCATACTCACCCTTCTTCGTGGAACGACGGGCGGCACATTCGAAACGGACAGCTCACTCTAGGGCACGTCCCTCGTGCCTTCACGCCCACGGCGGAAAACACTTTTATCTTCCTGAAACCATATGATAGCTGAGGGAAGACTTCTTCACAAGGGGTTTGTCAAGCACCGTCCCAGGACACATTCTTTATGCCTTCACACGTTCGCGCCAGAATGCCGCTCATACGTAGGCGTACGGCTTTCCAGGGTTTCCTTCTCAGACTTAAAGGCATGACCTTTTCCCTCTGCTCTCTCTCGCACTCTTGAAAACATTTCTCACGGAACAAGGTTTGAACCGGGAGAGACAATCTCCACTCCTTATTTCCGTGGCGCAGGCATGGGGCACATGCCTTGCGCTGTCACACTTACCTTGGAATAGACTACCATTTTCAGGGAAGAGGTTGGTAGAAACACGGTTTCTCTGCAGTGGTGTTTCTTCAGACCGACGTGCACGCCGCCTGTTTAGGGTTCCACACGTTCATGTTGTGACTAGGTTTTCCCCGTGAAGCCAGATGGAAGCTCGAAGGCGCGGTTTGACACAGACTTGTTTCGCACAGTGTAGTCTGTGGCTTTCCTTTGGCGAACTCACGTACGTTTGAAAACCCTTCTAGCGTCGTGAGCCGTGGTGTTCATTGAGAGAAGCCCTCCATACAAAGTGGTTCCACGAGTAAGGTATAGCAGGCTTTTCCTCTGCTTCCGTTCACACTCGGCGTCAAGCTGCTTCGATCCTTAGGAAAGGAGGCGGGGAGTCGAAGGACCGCTCCTCCACAGCATTGTCTCTTAGACTTAAGTGTACAGCTCGTTCCTTACGCTTCCTCCCATTTCCAGACACACACCTCCCTAGGGGACAACTTGTTAGTTGGTGGTCGCATTCGACCCACATTTTCCTTCACCATTCAGCCTATGGCATTGTCCTTACGCTTTCACACGAAGTCCTGAAAACGCTTCTCCCTTCCCGAAGCAAGATCTGGGTTGACAGGAGCTTGAGACACAACTCCTCTCTCAAACAGTGGTAGACGGCCCAGCATTTGTGCCTTCACTTTGAACGTCGGAAAGTTCTTCCAACTTCTTCCCCGGAGGCGGTAGTGGAAAGACTAGTTCCCTACAGTTTGGTTTCGTGAGAGGTGAGTGTAAGACGCCTACCTTATATAGCAACGCACATGTCTCCAAAGGCTTCTTTCTTCAAGCACCACGATGTTAGCGCGAAAGCCTGTTTGACATGGCCTTGTTTCTCAGAATTCAGTGTCAGGCTACTACTGCTACTGAGGCTAGCCCACGTACATTGCAAGACCCATCCACCTCCATGACACAGGACGTAATGGAGAGAAACCCTCCGCACAACGTGTTCCTCACTGTGCGGTATCGCGCGTTCCATCTCTTTTCGTTCACACGAGGTTTAAGGAGCGGCTTCGCATCCTTACGAGAAGAGATGGTAGTCGAAGGACGGGAACCCTCGAGACTTGTTCTTAGAGTTAAACAAACGCATGCCATCTTCCTTATGCTTCCGCAGTCATCCATTTCCATACACATCCTTCTTCGTGTAACGACGGCAGGCACCTTCGAAGCGGAGAGCGAAGTCTCGTCTACGTCCCTTATGCCTTCACACCCACTACGGAAAACAGTTTCCTCCTACGGAAACGATACGGCAGTTGAGGGAAGCCTTCTTCACAAGTGGTTTCTCGAGCACCGTCACAGGGCACATTCTAGATGCCTTCACCATGTCACGCGAAAAGTGCTTCCCCGACTTACGTGTATGGCTTTCCTGACGGGTCTCCTTCTCACGCTTCAAACCATGACCTTTTCCATCTGCTCTCTCTCATACTCTTGGAAACGCTTCTCACGGAACAGGATTCGAATCGCGACAGACATTTACACTAGTTACTTCCGTGGCACAGGCACGGGGCACATTCCTTGCGATTTCCCACTTCCATTGCAAAAGTCTACCAGTTTCAGGGAAGGTGATAGTAGACGCACGGTTTCTCTGCAGTGGTGTTTCTGCAGTAGGATACCACACAGACATTATGTGACTATGGATTCCTCGGGAACCCAGATGTAAGCTCGAAGTCGCGATCGGCACAGACGTGGTTCGCCGAGATTCGTGTATGCCTTTCCTTTGGCGAAGTCACATACTTTCGCAAACCCTTCTATCTTCGTGACACATGCTGTTCGTTGAGAAAAGCCCTCCATCAGAAGTTGTGCCGCGAGTGAGGTATATCACCCTTCCTTGCCCTCCGTTTCCTTTCACACTTGGCTTCAAGCCGCTTCGTTCCTTAGCAAAGAGGAAGGGCAGTCGAAGGACCGCACCTCCACAGCGTTGTTTCTTGGAGTTAAGTGTATAGCACGTCCGTTACGCTTCCTCCCACTTCCAGACACACACCTCTCTAGGGGACAACGAGTGTGTTGGTGGTCACGTTCGACCCACATTTCTCTTCACAATTCAGCGTGTGGCATTTTCCTTGTGTTTCCACACAAAGTACCGACAGCGCTTCTATCTTCCCGAAACAAGATCTGAGTTGGGAGAAGCTTTCGACACAAGTTCTTTCCCAAGCAGGGCTCTATGGCACAGTAACTTGCGCCTTCACGTTTAACGTGGGACATTTCCTCCGTCTTCTTCCCTGTAGATGGTAGTGGGAAGACTATTGCTCTACCGTTTTGTTTCTTGAGAGGTGAGTGCAAGACCCTCACACACATATCTCAAAAGGCTTCGCGCTTCGCGAACCAAGGTGTTAGCACGAAATCATGTTTGACGCGGCCTCGTTTCTCTGAGTTCAGTGGAAGGCTCTGCTGACGCTAGCTCACGTACATTTGAAGGCCCTTCCAAATTCGTGACCCGAGACTTTGGTGGAGAGAAGCCCTCCACACAATGTGTTCCCCACTGTGGTGTATCTCGCATTCCGTCTCTTTTCTCTCGCCCTAAGCTTTAACACGGCGCTTCCATCCGTAGGGAAAGAGCTGGTCGTCGACGGACGGCAACCCTCTAGATTTGTCCTTAGAGTTAAACACCCGTAGGCAATCTTCCCTATGCTTCCTCACATCATACATTTCCATACTCACCCTTCTTCGTGGAACGACGGGCGGCACATTCGAAACGGACAGCTCACTCTAGGGCACGTCCCTCGTGCCTTCACGCCCACGGCGGAAAACACTTTTATCTTCCTGAAACCATATGATAGCTGAGGGAAGACTTCTTCACAAGGGGTTTGTCAAGCACCGTCCCAGGACACATTCTTTATGCCTTCACACGTTCGCGCCAGAATGCCGCTCATACGTAGGCGTACGGCTTTCCAGGGTTTCCTTCTCAGACTTAAAGGCATGACCTTTTCCCTCTGCTCTCTCTCGCACTCTTGAAAACATTTCTCACGGAACAAGGTTTGAACCGGGAGAGACAATCTCCACTCCTTATTTCCGTGGCGCAGGCATGGGGCACATGCCTTGCGCTGTCACACTTACCTTGGAATAGACTACCATTTTCAGGGAAGAGGTTGGTAGAAACACGGTTTCTCTGCAGTGGTGTTTCTTCAGACCGACGTGCACGCCGCCTGTTTAGGGTTCCACACGTTCATGTTGTGACTAGGTTTTCCCCGTGAAGCCAGATGGAAGCTCGAAGGCGCGGTTTGACACAGACTTGTTTCGCACAGTGTAGTCTGTGGCTTTCCTTTGGCGAACTCACGTACGTTTGAAAACCCTTCTAGCGTCGTGAGCCGTGGTGTTCATTGAGAGAAGCCCTCCATACAAAGTGGTTCCACGAGTAAGGTATAGCAGGCTTTTCCTCTGCTTCCGTTCACACTCGGCGTCAAGCTGCTTCGATCCTTAGGAAAGGAGGCGGGGAGTCGAAGGACCGCTCCTCCACAGCATTGTCTCTTAGACTTAAGTGTACAGCTCGTTCCTTACGCTTCCTCCCATTTCCAGACACACACCTCCCTAGGGGACAACTTGTTAGTTGGTGGTCGCATTCGACCCACATTTTCCTTCACCATTCAGCCTATGGCATTGTCCTTACGCTTTCACACGAAGTCCTGAAAACGCTTCTCCCTTCCCGAAGCAAGATCTGGGTTGACAGGAGCTTGAGACACAACTCCTCTCTCAAACAGTGGTAGACGGCCCAGCATTTGTGCCTTCACTTTGAACGTCGGAAAGTTCTTCCAACTTCTTCCCCGGAGGCGGTAGTGGAAAGACTAGTTCCCTACAGTTTGGTTTCGTGAGAGGTGAGTGTAAGACGCCTACCTTATATAGCAACGCACATGTCTCCAAAGGCTTCTTTCTTCAAGCACCACGATGTTAGCGCGAAAGCCTGTTTGACATGGCCTTGTTTCTCAGAATTCAGTGTCAGGCTACTACTGCTACTGAGGCTAGCCCACGTACATTGCAAGACCCATCCACCTCCATGACACAGGACGTAATGGAGAGAAACCCTCCGCACAACGTGTTCCTCACTGTGCGGTATCGCGCGTTCCATCTCTTTTCGTTCACACGAGGTTTAAGGAGCGGCTTCGCATCCTTACGAGAAGAGATGGTAGTCGAAGGACGGGAACCCTCGAGACTTGTTCTTAGAGTTAAACAAACGCATGCCATCTTCCTTATGCTTCCGCAGTCATCCATTTCCATACACATCCTTCTTCGTGTAACGACGGCAGGCACCTTCGAAGCGGAGAGCGAAGTCTCGTCTACGTCCCTTATGCCTTCACACCCACTACGGAAAACAGTTTCCTCCTACGGAAACGATACGGCAGTTGAGGGAAGCCTTCTTCACAAGTGGTTTCTCGAGCACCGTCACAGGGCACATTCTAGATGCCTTCACCATGTCACGCGAAAAGTGCTTCCCCGACTTACGTGTATGGCTTTCCTGACGGGTCTCCTTCTCACGCTTCAAACCATGACCTTTTCCATCTGCTCTCTCTCATACTCTTGGAAACGCTTCTCACGGAACAGGATTCGAATCGCGACAGACATTTACACTAGTTACTTCCGTGGCACAGGCACGGGGCACATTCCTTGCGATTTCCCACTTCCATTGCAAAAGTCTACCAGTTTCAGGGAAGGTGATAGTAGACGCACGGTTTCTCTGCAGTGGTGTTTCTGCAGTAGGATACCACACAGACATTATGTGACTATGGATTCCTCGGGAACCCAGATGTAAGCTCGAAGTCGCGATCGGCACAGACGTGGTTCGCCGAGATTCGTGTATGCCTTTCCTTTGGCGAAGTCACATACTTTCGCAAACCCTTCTATCTTCGTGACACATGCTGTTCGTTGAGAAAAGCCCTCCATCAGAAGTTGTGCCGCGAGTGAGGTATATCACCCTTCCTTGCCCTCCGTTTCCTTTCACACTTGGCTTCAAGCCGCTTCGTTCCTTAGCAAAGAGGAAGGGCAGTCGAAGGACCGCACCTCCACAGCGTTGTTTCTTGGAGTTAAGTGTATAGCACGTCCGTTACGCTTCCTCCCACTTCCAGACACACACCTCTCTAGGGGACAACGAGTGTGTTGGTGGTCACGTTCGACCCACATTTCTCTTCACAATTCAGCGTGTGGCATTTTCCTTGTGTTTCCACACAAAGTACCGACAGCGCTTCTATCTTCCCGAAACAAGATCTGAGTTGGGAGAAGCTTTCGACACAAGTTCTTTCCCAAGCAGGGCTCTATGGCACAGTAACTTGCGCCTTCACGTTTAACGTGGGACATTTCCTCCGTCTTCTTCCCTGTAGATGGTAGTGGGAAGACTATTGCTCTACCGTTTTGTTTCTTGAGAGGTGAGTGCAAGACCCTCACACACATATCTCAAAAGGCTTCGCGCTTCGCGAACCAAGGTGTTAGCACGAAATCATGTTTGACGCGGCCTCGTTTCTCTGAGTTCAGTGGAAGGCTCTGCTGACGCTAGCTCACGTACATTTGAAGGCCCTTCCAAATTCGTGACCCGAGACTTTGGTGGAGAGAAGCCCTCCACACAACGTGTTCCCCACTGTGGTGTATCTCGCATTCCGTCTCTTTTCTCTCGCCCTAAGCTTTAACACGGCGCTTCCATCCGTAGGGAAAGAGCTGGTCGTCGACGGACGGCAACCCTCTAGATTTGTCCTTAGAGTTAAACACCCGTAGGCAATCTTCCCTATGCTTCCTCACATCATACATTTCCATACTCACCCTTCTTCGTGGAACGACGGGCGGCACATTCGAAACGGACAGCTCACTCTAGGGCACGTCCCTCGTGCCTTCACGCCCACGGCGGAAAACACTTTTATCTTCCTGAAACCATATGATAGCTGAGGGAAGACTTCTTCACAAGGGGTTTGTCAAGCACCGTCCCAGGACACATTCTTTATGCCTTCACACGTTCGCGCCAGAATGCCGCTCATACGTAGGCGTACGGCTTTCCAGGGTTTCCTTCTCAGACTTAAAGGCATGACCTTTTCCCTCTGCTCTCTCTCGCACTCTTGAAAACATTTCTCACGGAACAAGGTTAGAACCGGGAGAGACAATCTCCACTCCTTATTTCCGTGGCGCAGGCATGGGGCACATGCCTTGCGCTGTCACACTTACCTTGGAATAGACTACCATTTTCAGGGAAGAGGTTGGTAGAAACACGGTTTCTCTGCAGTGGTGTTTCTTCAGACCGACGTGCACGCCGCCTGTTTAGGGTTCCACACGTTCATGTTGTGACTAGGTTTTCCCCGTGAAGCCAGATGGAAGCTCGAAGGCGCGGTTTGACACAGACTTGTTTCGCACAGTGTAGTCTGTGGCTTTCCTTTGGCGAACTCACGTACGTTTGAAAACCCTTCTAGCGTCGTGAGCCGTGGTGTTCATTGAGAGAAGCCCTCCATACAAAGTGGTTCCACGAGTAAGGTATAGCAGGCTTTTCCTCTGCTTCCGTTCACACTCGGCGTCAAGCTGCTTCGATCCTTAGGAAAGGAGGCGGGGAGTCGAAGGACCGCTCCTCCACAGCATTGTCTCTTAGACTTAAGTGTACAGCTCGTTCCTTACGCTTCCTCCCATTTCCAGACACACACCTCCCTAGGGGACAACTTGTTAGTTGGTGGTCGCATTCGACCCACATTTTCCTTCACCATTCAGCCTATGGCATTGTCCTTACGCTTTCACACGAAGTCCTGAAAACGCTTCTCCCTTCCCGAAGCAAGATCTGGGTTGACAGGAGCTTGAGACACAACTCCTCTCTCAAACAGTGGTAGACGGCCCAGCATTTGTGCCTTCACTTTGAACGTCGGAAAGTTCTTCCAACTTCTTCCCCGGAGGCGGTAGTGGAAAGACTAGTTCCCTACAGTTTGGTTTCGTGAGAGGTGAGTGTAAGACGCCTACCTTATATAGCAACGCACATGTCTCCAAAGGCTTCTTTCTTCAAGCACCACGATGTTAGCGCGAAAGCCTGTTTGACATGGCCTTGTTTCTCAGAATTCAGTGTCAGGCTACTACTGCTACTGAGGCTAGCCCACGTACATTGCAAGACCCATCCACCTCCATGACACAGGACGTAATGGAGAGAAACCCTCCGCACAACGTGTTCCTCACTGTGCGGTATCGCGCGTTCCATCTCTTTTCGTTCACACGAGGTTTAAGGAGCGGCTTCGCATCCTTACGAGAAGAGATGGTAGTCGAAGGACGGGAACCTCGAGACTTGTTCTTAGAGTTAAACAAACGCATGCCATCTTCCTTATGCTTCCGCAGTCATCCATTTCCATACACATCCTTCTTCGTGTAACGACGGCACCTTCGAAGCGGAGAGCGAAGTCTCGTCTACGTCCCTTATGCCTTCACACCCACTACGGAAAACAGTTTCCTCCTACGGAAACGATACGGCAGTTGAGGGAAGCCTTCTTCACAAGTGGTTTCTCGAGCACCGTCACAGGGCACATTCTAGATGCCTTCACCATGTCACGCGAAAAGTGCTTCCCCGACTTACGTGTATGGCTTTCCTGACGGGTCTCCTTCTCACGCTTCAAACCATGACCTTTTCCATCTGCTCTCTCTCATACTCTTGGAAACGCTTCTCACGGAACAGGATTCGAATCGCGACAGACATTTACACTAGTTACTTCCGTGGCACAGGCACGGGGCACATTCCTTGCGATTTCCCACTTCCATTGCAAAAGTCTACCAGTTTCAGGGAAGGTGATAGTAGACGCACGGTTTCTCTGCAGTGGTGTTTCTGCAGTAGGATACCACACAGACATTATGTGACTATGGATTCCTCGGGAACCCAGATGTAAGCTCGAAGTCGCGATCGGCACAGACGTGGTTCGCCGAGATTCGTGTATGCCTTTCCTTTGGCGAAGTCACATACTTTCGCAAACCCTTCTATCTTCGTGACACATGCTGTTCGTTGAGAAAAGCCCTCCATCAGAAGTTGTGCCGCGAGTGAGGTATATCACCCTTCCTTGCCCTCCGTTTCCTTTCACACTTGGCTTCAAGCCGCTTCGTTCCTTAGCAAAGAGGAAGGGCAGTCGAAGGACCGCACCTCCACAGCGTTGTTTCTTGGAGTTAAGTGTATAGCACGTCCGTTACGCTTCCTCCCACTTCCAGACACACACCTCTCTAGGGGACAACGAGTGTGTTGGTGGTCACGTTCGACCCACATTTCTCTTCACAATTCAGCGTGTGGCATTTTCCTTGTGTTTCCACACAAAGTACCGACAGCGCTTCTATCTTCCCGAAACAAGATCTGAGTTGGGAGAAGCTTTCGACACAAGTTCTTTCCCAAGCAGGGCTCTATGGCACAGTAACTTGCGCCTTCACGTTTAACGTGGGACATTTCCTCCGTCTTCTTCCCTGTAGATGGTAGTGGGAAGACTATTGCTCTACCGTTTTGTTTCTTGAGAGGTGAGTGCAAGACCCTCACACACATATCTCAAAAGGCTTCGCGCTTCGCGAACCAAGGTGTTAGCACGAAATCATGTTTGACGCGGCCTCGTTTCTCTGAGTTCAGTGGAAGGCTCTGCTGACGCTAGCTCACGTACATTTGAAGGCCCTTCCAAATTCGTGACCCGAGACTTTGGTGGAGAGAAGCCCTCCACACAACGTGTTCCCCACTGTGGTGTATCTCGCATTCCGTCTCTTTTCTCTCGCCCTAAGCTTTAACACGGCGCTTCCATCCGTAGGGAAAGAGCTGGTCGTCGACGGACGGCAACCCTCTAGATTTGTCCTTAGAGTTAAACACCCGTAGGCAATCTTCCCTATGCTTCCTCACATCATACATTTCCATACTCACCCTTCTTCGTGGAACGACGGGCGGCACATTCGAAACGGACAGCTCACTCTAGGGCACGTCCCTCGTGCCTTCACGCCCACGGCGGAAAACACTTTTATCTTCCTGAAACCATATGATAGCTGAGGGAAGACTTCTTCACAAGGGGTTTGTCAAGCACCGTCCCAGGACACATTCTTTATGCCTTCACACGTTCGCGCCAGAATGCCGCTCATACGTAGGCGTACGGCTTTCCAGGGTTTCCTTCTCAGACTTAAAGGCATGACCTTTTCCCTCTGCTCTCTCTCGCACTCTTGAAAACATTTCTCACGGAACAAGGTTTGAACCGGGAGAGACAATCTCCACTCCTTATTTCCGTGGCGCAGGCATGGGGCACATGCCTTGCGCTGTCACACTTACCTTGGAATAGACTACCATTTTCAGGGAAGAGGTTGGTAGAAACACGGTTTCTCTGCAGTGGTGTTTCTTCAGACCGACGTGCACGCCGCCTGTTTAGGGTTCCACACGTTCATGTTGTGACTAGGTTTTCCCCGTGAAGCCAGATGGAAGCTCGAAGGCGCGGTTTGACACAGACTTGTTTCGCACAGTGTAGTCTGTGGCTTTCCTTTGGCGAACTCACGTACGTTTGAAAACCCTTCTAGCGTCGTGAGCCGTGGTGTTCATTGAGAGAAGCCCTCCATACAAAGTGGTTCCACGAGTAAGGTATAGCAGGCTTTTCCTCTGCTTCCGTTCACACTCGGCGTCAAGCTGCTTCGATCCTTAGGAAAGGAGGCGGGGAGTCGAAGGACCGCTCCTCCACAGCATTGTCTCTTAGACTTAAGTGTACAGCTCGTTCCTTACGCTTCCTCCCATTTCCAGACACACACCTCCCTAGGGGACAACTTGTTAGTTGGTGGTCGCATTCGACCCACATTTTCCTTCACCATTCAGCCTATGGCATTGTCCTTACGCTTTCACACGAAGTCCTGAAAACGCTTCTCCCTTCCCGAAGCAAGATCTGGGTTGACAGGAGCTTGAGACACAACTCCTCTCTCAAACAGTGGTAGACGGCCCAGCATTTGTGCCTTCACTTTGAACGTCGGAAAGTTCTTCCAACTTCTTCCCCGGAGGCGGTAGTGGAAAGACTAGTTCCCTACAGTTTGGTTTCGTGAGAGGTGAGTGTAAGACGCCTACCTTATATAGCAACGCACATGTCTCCAAAGGCTTCTTTCTTCAAGCACCACGATGTTAGCGCGAAAGCCTGTTTGACATGGCCTTGTTTCTCAGAATTCAGTGTCAGGCTACTACTGCTACTGAGGCTAGCCCACGTACATTGCAAGACCCATCCACCTCCATGACACAGGACGTAATGGAGAGAAACCCTCCGCACAACGTGTTCCTCACTGTGCGGTATCGCGCGTTCCATCTCTTTTCGTTCACACGAGGTTTAAGGAGCGGCTTCGCATCCTTACGAGAAGAGATGGTAGTCGAAGGACGGGAACCCTCGAGACTTGTTCTTAGAGTTAAACAAACGCATGCCATCTTCCTTATGCTTCCGCAGTCATCCATTTCCATACACATCCTTCTTCGTGTAACGACGGCAGGCACCTTCGAAGCGGAGAGCGAAGTCTCGTCTACGTCCCTTATGCCTTCACACCCACTACGGAAAACAGTTTCCTCCTACGGAAACGATACGGCAGTTGAGGGAAGCCTTCTTCACAAGTGGTTTCTCGAGCACCGTCACAGGGCACATTCTAGATGCCTTCACCATGTCACGCGAAAAGTGCTTCCCCGACTTACGTGTATGGCTTTCCTGACGGGTCTCCTTCTCACGCTTCAAACCATGACCTTTTCCATCTGCTCTCTCTCATACTCTTGGAAACGCTTCTCACGGAACAGGATTCGAATCGCGAC
This sequence comes from Eumetopias jubatus, assembly GCF_037043125.1. Classification (NCBI taxonomy): domain Eukaryota; kingdom Metazoa; phylum Chordata; class Mammalia; order Carnivora; family Otariidae; genus Eumetopias; species Eumetopias jubatus. The sequence continues at coordinate 154,585 of NW_028274979.1, forward strand.
AGACATTTACACTAGTTACTTCCGTGGCACAGGCACGGGGCACATTCCTTGCGATTTCCCACTTCCATTGCAAAAGTCTACCAGTTTCAGGGAAGGTGATAGTAGACGCACGGTTTCTCTGCAGTGGTGTTTCTGCAGTAGGATACCACACAGACATTATGTGACTATGGATTCCTCGGGAACCCAGATGTAAGCTCGAAGTCGCGATCGGCACAGACGTGGTTCGCCGAGATTCGTGTATGCCTTTCCTTTGGCGAAGTCACATACTTTCGCAAACCCTTCTATCTTCGTGACACATGCTGTTCGTTGAGAAAAGCCCTCCATCAGAAGTTGTGCCGCGAGTGAGGTATATCACCCTTCCTTGCCCTCCGTTTCCTTTCACACTTGGCTTCAAGCCGCTTCGTTCCTTAGCAAAGAGGAAGGGCAGTCGAAGGACCGCACCTCCACAGCGTTGTTTCTTGGAGTTAAGTGTATAGCACGTCCGTTACGCTTCCTCCCACTTCCAGACACACACCTCTCTAGGGGACAACGAGTGTGTTGGTGGTCACGTTCGACCCACATTTCTCTTCACAATTCAGCGTGTGGCATTTTCCTTGTGTTTCCACACAAAGTACCGACAGCGCTTCTATCTTCCCGAAACAAGATCTGAGTTGGGAGAAGCTTTCGACACAAGTTCTTTCCCAAGCAGGGCTCTATGGCACAGTAACTTGCGCCTTCACGTTTAACGTGGGACATTTCCTCCGTCTTCTTCCCTGTAGATGGTAGTGGGAAGACTATTGCTCTACCGTTTTGTTTCTTGAGAGGTGAGTGCAAGACCCTCACACACATATCTCAAAAGGCTTCGCGCTTCGCGAACCAAGGTGTTAGCACGAAATCATGTTTGACGCGGCCTCGTTTCTCTGAGTTCAGTGGAAGGCTCTGCTGACGCTAGCTCACGTACATTTGAAGGCCCTTCCAAATTCGTGACCCGAGACTTTGGTGGAGAGAAGCCCTCCACACAACGTGTTCCCCACTGTGGTGTATCTCGCATTCCGTCTCTTTTCTCTCGCCCTAAGCTTTAACACGGCGCTTCCATCCGTAGGGAAAGAGCTGGTCGTCGACGGACGGCAACCCTCTAGATTTGTCCTTAGAGTTAAACACCCGTAGGCAATCTTCCCTATGCTTCCTCACATCATACATTTCCATACTCACCCTTCTTCGTGGAACGACGGGCGGCACATTCGAAACGGACAGCTCACTCTAGGGCACGTCCCTCGTGCCTTCACGCCCACGGCGGAAAACACTTTTATCTTCCTGAAACCATATGATAGCTGAGGGAAGACTTCTTCACAAGGGGTTTGTCAAGCACCGTCCCAGGACACATTCTTTATGCCTTCACACGTTCGCGCCAGAATGCCGCTCATACGTAGGCGTACGGCTTTCCAGGGTTTCCTTCTCAGACTTAAAGGCATGACCTTTTCCCTCTGCTCTCTCTCGCACTCTTGAAAACATTTCTCACGGAACAAGGTTTGAACCGGGAGAGACAATCTCCACTCCTTATTTCCGTGGCGCAGGCATGGGGCACATGCCTTGCGCTGTCACACTTACCTTGGAATAGACTACCATTTTCAGGGAAGAGGTTGGTAGAAACACGGTTTCTCTGCAGTGGTGTTTCTTCAGACCGACGTGCACGCCGCCTGTTTAGGGTTCCACACGTTCATGTTGTGACTAGGTTTTCCCCGTGAAGCCAGATGGAAGCTCGAAGGCGCGGTTTGACACAGACTTGTTTCGCACAGTGTAGTCTGTGGCTTTCCTTTGGCGAACTCACGTACGTTTGAAAACCCTTCTAGCGTCGTGAGCCGTGGTGTTCATTGAGAGAAGCCCTCCATACAAAGTGGTTCCACGAGTAAGGTATAGCAGGCTTTTCCTCTGCTTCCGTTCACACTCGGCGTCAAGCTGCTTCGATCCTTAGGAAAGGAGGCGGGGAGTCGAAGGACCGCTCCTCCACAGCATTGTCTCTTAGACTTAAGTGTACAGCTCGTTCCTTACGCTTCCTCCCATTTCCAGACACACACCTCCCTAGGGGACAACTTGTTAGTTGGTGGTCGCATTCGACCCACATTTTCCTTCACCATTCAGCCTATGGCATTGTCCTTACGCTTTCACACGAAGTCCTGAAAACGCTTCTCCCTTCCCGAAGCAAGATCTGGGTTGACAGGAGCTTGAGACACAACTCCTCTCTCAAACAGTGGTAGACGGCCCAGCATTTGTGCCTTCACTTTGAACGTCGGAAAGTTCTTCCAACTTCTTCCCCGGAGGCGGTAGTGGAAAGACTAGTTCCCTACAGTTTGGTTTCGTGAGAGGTGAGTGTAAGACGCCTACCTTATATAGCAACGCACATGTCTCCAAAGGCTTCTTTCTTCAAGCACCACGATGTTAGCGCGAAAGCCTGTTTGACATGGCCTTGTTTCTCAGAATTCAGTGTCAGGCTACTACTGCTACTGAGGCTAGCCCACGTACATTGCAAGACCCATCCACCTCCATGACACAGGACGTAATGGAGAGAAACCCTCCGCACAACGTGTTCCTCACTGTGCGGTATCGCGCGTTCCATCTCTTTTCGTTCACACGAGGTTTAAGGAGCGGCTTCGCATCCTTACGAGAAGAGATGGTAGTCGAAGGACGGGAACCCTCGAGACTTGTTCTTAGAGTTAAACAAACGCATGCCATCTTCCTTATGCTTCCGCAGTCATCCATTTCCATACACATCCTTCTTCGTGTAACGACGGCAGGCACCTTCGAAGCGGAGAGCGAAGTCTCGTCTACGTCCCTTATGCCTTCACACCCACTACGGAAAACAGTTTCCTCCTACGGAAACGATACGGCAGTTGAGGGAAGCCTTCTTCACAAGTGGTTTCTCGAGCACCGTCACAGGGCACATTCTAGATGCCTTCACCATGTCACGCGAAAAGTGCTTCCCCGACTTACGTGTATGGCTTTCCTGACGGGTCTCCTTCTCACGCTTCAAACCATGACCTTTTCCATCTGCTCTCTCTCATACTCTTGGAAACGCTTCTCACGGAACAGGATTCGAATCGCGACAGACATTTACACTAGTTACTTCCGTGGCACAGGCACGGGGCACATTCCTTGCGATTTCCCACTTCCATTGCAAAAGTCTACCAGTTTCAGGGAAGGTGATAGTAGACGCACGGTTTCTCTGCAGTGGTGTTTCTGCAGTAGGATACCACACAGACATTATGTGACTATGGATTCCTCGGGAACCCAGATGTAAGCTCGAAGTCGCGATCGGCACAGACGTGGTTCGCCGAGATTCGTGTATGCCTTTCCTTTGGCGAAGTCACATACTTTCGCAAACCCTTCTATCTTCGTGACACATGCTGTTCGTTGAGAAAAGCCCTCCATCAGAAGTTGTGCCGCGAGTGAGGTATATCACCCTTCCTTGCCCTCCGTTTCCTTTCACACTTGGCTTCAAGCCGCTTCGTTCCTTAGCAAAGAGGAAGGGCAGTCGAAGGACCGCACCTCCACAGCGTTGTTTCTTGGAGTTAAGTGTATAGCACGTCCGTTACGCTTCCTCCCACTTCCAGACACACACCTCTCTAGGGGACAACGAGTGTGTTGGTGGTCACGTTCGACCCACATTTCTCTTCACAATTCAGCGTGTGGCATTTTCCTTGTGTTTCCACACAAAGTACCGACAGCGCTTCTATCTTCCCGAAACAAGATCTGAGTTGGGAGAAGCTTTCGACACAAGTTCTTTCCCAAGCAGGGCTCTATGGCACAGTAACTTGCGCCTTCACGTTTAACGTGGGACATTTCCTCCGTCTTCTTCCCTGTAGATGGTAGTGGGAAGACTATTGCTCTACCGTTTTGTTTCTTGAGAGGTGAGTGCAAGACCCTCACACACATATCTCAAAAGGCTTCGCGCTTCGCGAACCAAGGTGTTAGCACGAAATCATGTTTGACGCGGCCTCGTTTCTCTGAGTTCAGTGGAAGGCTCTGCTGACGCTAGCTCACGTACATTTGAAGGCCCTTCCAAATTCGTGACCCGAGACTTTGGTGGAGAGAAGCCCTCCACACAACGTGTTCCCCACTGTGGTGTATCTCGCATTCCGTCTCTTTTCTCTCGCCCTAAGCTTTAACACGGCGCTTCCATCCGTAGGGAAAGAGCTGGTCGTCGACGGACGGCAACCCTCTAGATTTGTCCTTAGAGTTAAACACCCGTAGGCAATCTTCCCTATGCTTCCTCACATCATACATTTCCATACTCACCCTTCTTCGTGGAACGACGGGCGGCACATTCGAAACGGACAGCTCACTCTAGGGCACGTCCCTCGTGCCTTCACGCCCACGGCGGAAAACACTTTTATCTTCCTGAAACCATATGATAGCTGAGGGAAGACTTCTTCACAAGGGGTTTGTCAAGCACCGTCCCAGGACACATTCTTTATGCCTTCACACGTTCGTGCCAGAATGCCGCTCATACGTAGGCGTACGGCTTTCCAGGGTTTCCTTCTCAGACTTAAAGGCATGACCTTTTCCCTCTGCTCTCTCTCGCACTCTTGAAAACATTTCTCACGGAACAAGGTTTGAACCGGGAGAGACAATCTCCACTCCTTATTTCCGTGGCGCAGGCATGGGGCACATGCCTTGCGCTGTCACACTTACCTTGGAATAGACTACCATTTTCAGGGAAGAGGTTGGTAGAAACACGGTTTCTCTGCAGTGGTGTTTCTTCAGACCGACGTGCACGCCGCCTGTTTAGGGTTCCACACGTTCATGTTGTGACTAGGTTTTCCCCGTGAAGCCAGATGGAAGCTCGAAGGCGCGGTTTGACACAGACTTGTTTCGCACAGTGTAGTCTGTGGCTTTCCTTTGGCGAACTCACGTACGTTTGAAAACCCTTCTAGCGTCGTGAGCCGTGGTGTTCATTGAGAGAAGCCCTCCATACAAAGTGGTTCCACGAGTAAGGTATAGCAGGCTTTTCCTCTGCTTCCGTTCACACTCGGCGTCAAGCTGCTTCGATCCTTAGGAAAGGAGGCGGGGAGTCGAAGGACCGCTCCTCCACAGCATTGTCTCTTAGACTTAAGTGTACAGCTCGTTCCTTACGCTTCCTCCCATTTCCAGACACACACCTCCCTAGGGGACAACTTGTTAGTTGGTGGTCGCATTCGACCCACATTTTCCTTCACCATTCAGCCTATGGCATTGTCCTTACGCTTTCACACGAAGTCCTGAAAACGCTTCTCCCTTCCCGAAGCAAGATCTGGGTTGACAGGAGCTTGAGACACAACTCCTCTCTCAAACAGTGGTAGACGGCCCAGCATTTGTGCCTTCACTTTGAACGTCGGAAAGTTCTTCCAACTTCTTCCCCGGAGGCGGTAGTGGAAAGACTAGTTCCCTACAGTTTGGTTTCGTGAGAGGTGAGTGTAAGACGCCTACCTTATATAGCAACGCACATGTCTCCAAAGGCTTCTTTCTTCAAGCACCACGATGTTAGCGCGAAAGCCTGTTTGACATGGCCTTGTTTCTCAGAATTCAGTGTCAGGCTACTACTGCTACTGAGGCTAGCCCACGTACATTGCAAGACCCATCCACCTCCATGACACAGGACGTAATGGAGAGAAACCCTCCGCACAACGTGTTCCTCACTGTGCGGTATCGCGCGTTCCATCTCTTTTCGTTCACACGAGGTTTAAGGAGCGGCTTCGCATCCTTACGAGAAGAGATGGTAGTCGAAGGACGGGAACCCTCGAGACTTGTTCTTAGAGTTAAACAAACGCATGCCATCTTCCTTATGCTTCCGCAGTCATCCATTTCCATACACATCCTTCTTCGTGTAACGACGGCAGGCACCTTCGAAGCGGAGAGCGAAGTCTCGTCTACGTCCCTTATGCCTTCACACCCACTACGGAAAACAGTTTCCTCCTACGGAAACGATACGGCAGTTGAGGGAAGCCTTCTTCACAAGTGGTTTCTCGAGCACCGTCACAGGGCACATTCTAGATGCCTTCACCATGTCACGCGAAAAGTGCTTCCCCGACTTACGTGTATGGCTTTCCTGACGGGTCTCCTTCTCACGCTTCAAACCATGACCTTTTCCATCTGCTCTCTCTCATACTCTTGGAAACGCTTCTCACGGAACAGGATTCGAATCGCGACAGACATTTACACTAGTTACTTCCGTGGCACAGGCACGGGGCACATTCCTTGCGATTTCCCACTTCCATTGCAAAAGTCTACCAGTTTCAGGGAAGGTGATAGTAGACGCACGGTTTCTCTGCAGTGGTGTTTCTGCAGTAGGATACCACACAGACATTATGTGACTATGGATTCCTCGGGAACCCAGATGTAAGCTCGAAGTCGCGATCGGCACAGACGTGGTTCGCCGAGATTCGTGTATGCCTTTCCTTTGGCGAAGTCACATACTTTCGCAAACCCTTCTATCTTCGTGACACATGCTGTTCGTTGAGAAAAGCCCTCCATCAGAAGTTGTGCCGCGAGTGAGGTATATCACCCTTCCTTGCCCTCCGTTTCCTTTCACACTTGGCTTCAAGCCGCTTCGTTCCTTAGCAAAGAGGAAGGGCAGTCGAAGGACCGCACCTCCACAGCGTTGTTTCTTGGAGTTAAGTGTATAGCACGTCCGTTACGCTTCCTCCCACTTCCAGACACACACCTCTCTAGGGGACAACGAGTGTGTTGGTGGTCACGTTCGACCCACATTTCTCTTCACAATTCAGCGTGTGGCATTTTCCTTGTGTTTCCACACAAAGTACCGACAGCGCTTCTATCTTCCCGAAACAAGATCTGAGTTGGGAGAAGCTTTCGACACAAGTTCTTTCCCAAGCAGGGCTCTATGGCACAGTAACTTGCGCCTTCACGTTTAACGTGGGACATTTCCTCCGTCTTCTTCCCTGTAGATGGTAGTGGGAAGACTATTGCTCTACCGTTTTGTTTCTTGAGAGGTGAGTGCAAGACCCTCACACACATATCTCAAAAGGCTTCGCGCTTCGCGAACCAAGGTGTTAGCACGAAATCATGTTTGACGCGGCCTCGTTTCTCTGAGTTCAGTGGAAGGCTCTGCTGACGCTAGCTCACGTACATTTGAAGGCCCTTCCAAATTCGTGACCCGAGACTTTGGTGGAGAGAAGCCCTCCACACAACGTGTTCCCCACTGTGGTGTATCTCGCATTCCGTCTCTTTTCTCTCGCCCTAAGCTTTAACACGGCGCTTCCATCCGTAGGGAAAGAGCTGGTCGTCGACGGACGGCAACCCTCTAGATTTGTCCTTAGAGTTAAACACCCGTAGGCAATCTTCCCTATGCTTCCTCACATCATACATTTCCATACTCACCCTTCTTCGTGGAACGACGGGCGGCACATTCGAAACGGACAGCTCACTCTAGGGCACGTCCCTCGTGCCTTCACGCCCACGGCGGAAAACACTTTTATCTTCCTGAAACCATATGATAGCTGAGGGAAGACTTCTTCACAAGGGGTTTGTCAAGCACCGTCCCAGGACACATTCTTTATGCCTTCACACGTTCGCGCCAGAATGCCGCTCATACGTAGGCGTACGGCTTTCCAGGGTTTCCTTCTCAGACTTAAAGGCATGACCTTTTCCCTCTGCTCTCTCTCGCACTCTTGAAAACATTTCTCACGGAACAAGGTTTGAACCGGGAGAGACAATCTCCACTCCTTATTTCCGTGGCGCAGGCATGGGGCACATGCCTTGCGCTGTCACACTTACCTTGGAATAGACTACCATTTTCAGGGAAGAGGTTGGTAGAAACACGGTTTCTCTGCAGTGGTGTTTCTTCAGACCGACGTGCACGCCGCCTGTTTAGGGTTCCACACGTTCATGTTGTGACTAGGTTTTCCCCGTGAAGCCAGATGGAAGCTCGAAGGCGCGGTTTGACACAGACTTGTTTCGCACAGTGTAGTCTGTGGCTTTCCTTTGGCGAACTCACGTACGTTTGAAAACCCTTCTAGCGTCGTGAGCCGTGGTGTTCATTGAGAGAAGCCCTCCATACAAAGTGGTTCCACGAGTAAGGTATAGCAGGCTTTTCCTCTGCTTCCGTTCACACTCGGCGTCAAGCTGCTTCGATCCTTAGGAAAGGAGGCGGGGAGTCGAAGGACCGCTCCTCCACAGCATTGTCTCTTAGACTTAAGTGTACAGCTCGTTCCTTACGCTTCCTCCCATTTCCAGACACACACCTCCCTAGGGGACAACTTGTTAGTTGGTGGTCGCATTCGACCCACATTTTCCTTCACCATTCAGCCTATGGCATTGTCCTTACGCTTTCACACGAAGTCCTGAAAACGCTTCTCCCTTCCCGAAGCAAGATCTGGGTTGACAGGAGCTTGAGACACAACTCCTCTCTCAAACAGTGGTAGACGGCCCAGCATTTGTGCCTTCACTTTGAACGTCGGAAAGTTCTTCCAACTTCTTCCCCGGAGGCGGTAGTGGAAAGACTAGTTCCCTACAGTTTGGTTTCGTGAGAGGTGAGTGTAAGACGCCTACCTTATATAGCAACGCACATGTCTCCAAAGGCTTCTTTCTTCAAGCACCACGATGTTAGCGCGAAAGCCTGTTTGACATGGCCTTGTTTCTCAGAATTCAGTGTCAGGCTACTACTGCTACTGAGGCTAGCCCACGTACATTGCAAGACCCATCCACCTCCATGACACAGGACGTAATGGAGAGAAACCCTCCGCACAACGTGTTCCTCACTGTGCGGTATCGCGCGTTCCATCTCTTTTCGTTCACACGAGGTTTAAGGAGCGGCTTCGCATCCTTACGAGAAGAGATGGTAGTCGAAGGACGGGAACCCTCGAGACTTGTTCTTAGAGTTAAACAAACGCATGCCATCTTCCTTATGCTTCCGCAGTCATCCATTTCCATACACATCCTTCTTCGTGTAACGACGGCAGGCACCTTCGAAGCGGAGAGCGAAGTCTCGTCTACGTCCCTTATGCCTTCACACCCACTACGGAAAACAGTTTCCTCCTACGGAAACGATACGGCAGTTGAGGGAAGCCTTCTTCACAAGTGGTTTCTCGAGCACCGTCACAGGGCACATTCTAGATGCCTTCACCATGTCACGCGAAAAGTGCTTCCCCGACTTACGTGTATGGCTTTCCTGACGGGTCTCCTTCTCACGCTTCAAACCATGACCTTTTCCATCTGCTCTCTCTCATACTCTTGGAAACGCTTCTCACGGAACAGGATTCGAATCGCGACAGACATTTACACTAGTTACTTCCGTGGCACAGGCACGGGGCACATTCCTTGCGATTTCCCACTTCCATTGCAAAAGTCTACCAGTTTCAGGGAAGGTGATAGTAGACGCACGGTTTCTCTGCAGTGGTGTTTCTGCAGTAGGATACCACACAGACATTATGTGACTATGGATTCCTCGGGAACCCAGATGTAAGCTCGAAGTCGCGATCGGCACAGACGTGGTTCGCCGAGATTCGTGTATGCCTTTCCTTTGGCGAAGTCACATACTTTCGCAAACCCTTCTATCTTCGTGACACATGCTGTTCGTTGAGAAAAGCCCTCCATCAGAAGTTGTGCCGCGAGTGAGGTATATCACCCTTCCTTGCCCTCCGTTTCCTTTCACACTTGGCTTCAAGCCGCTTCGTTCCTTAGCAAAGAAGAAGGGCAGTCGAAGGACCGCACCTCCACAGCGTTGTTTCTTGGAGTTAAGTGTATAGCACGTCCGTTACGCTTCCTCCCACTTCCAGACACACACCTCTCTAGGGGACAACGAGTGTGTTGGTGGTCACGTTCGACCCACATTTCTCTTCACAATTCAGCGTGTGGCATTTTCCTTGTGTTTCCACACAAAGTACCGACAGCGCTTCTATCTTCCCGAAACAAGATCTGAGTTGGGAGAAGCTTTCGACACAAGTTCTTTCCCAAGCAGGGCTCTATGGCACAGTAACTTGCGCCTTCACGTTTAACGTGGGACATTTCCTCCGTCTTCTTCCCTGTAGATGGTAGTGGGAAGACTATTGCTCTACCGTTTTGTTTCTTGAGAGGTGAGTGCAAGACCCTCACACACATATCTCAAAAGGCTTCGCGCTTCGCGAACCAAGGTGTTAGCACGAAATCATGTTTGACGCGGCCTCGTTTCTCTGAGTTCAGTGGAAGGCTCTGCTGACGCTAGCTCACGTACATTTGAAGGCCCTTCCAAATTCGTGACCCGAGACTTTGGTGGAGAGAAGCCCTCCACACAACGTGTTCCCCACTGTGGTGTATCTCGCATTCCGTCTCTTTTCTCTCGCCCTAAGCTTTAACACGGCGCTTCCATCCGTAGGGAAAGAGCTGGTCGTCGACGGACGGCAACCCTCTAGATTTGTCCTTAGAGTTAAACACCCGTAGGCAATCTTCCCTATGCTTCCTCACATCATACATTTCCATACTCACCCTTCTTCGTGGAACGACGGGCGGCACATTCGAAACGGACAGCTCACTCTAGGGCACGTCCCTCGTGCCTTCACGCCCACGGCGGAAAACACTTTTATCTTCCTGAAACCATATGATAGCTGAGGGAAGACTTCTTCACAAGGGGTTTGTCAAGCACCGTCCCAGGACACATTCTTTATGCCTTCACACGTTCGCGCCAGAATGCCGCTCATACGTAGGCGTACGGCTTTCCAGGGTTTCCTTCTCAGACTTAAAGGCATGACCTTTTCCCTCTGCTCTCTCTCGCACTCTTGAAAACATTTCTCACGGAACAAGGTTTGAACCGGGAGAGACAATCTCCACTCCTTATTTCCGTGGCGCAGGCATGGGGCACATGCCTTGCGCTGTCACACTTACCTTGGAATAGACTACCATTTTCAGGGAAGAGGTTGGTAGAAACACGGTTTCTCTGCAGTGGTGTTTCTTCAGACCGACGTGCACGCCGCCTGTTTAGGGTTCCACACGTTCATGTTGTGACTAGGTTTTCCCCGTGAAGCCAGATGGAAGCTCGAAGGCGCGGTTTGACACAGACTTGTTTCGCACAGTGTAGTCTGTGGCTTTCCTTTGGCGAACTCACGTACGTTTGAAAACCCTTCTAGCGTCGTGAGCCGTGGTGTTCATTGAGAGAAGCCCTCCATACAAAGTGGTTCCACGAGTAAGGTATAGCAGGCTTTTCCTCTGCTTCCGTTCACACTCGGCGTCAAGCTGCTTCGATCCTTAGGAAAGGAGGCGGGGAGTCGAAGGACCGCTCCTCCACAGCATTGTCTCTTAGACTTAAGTGTACAGCTCGTTCCTTACGCTTCCTCCCATTTCCAGACACACACCTCCCTAGGGGACAACTTGTTAGTTGGTGGTCGCATTCGACCCACATTTTCCTTCACCATTCAGCCTATGGCATTGTCCTTACGCTTTCACACGAAGTCCTGAAAACGCTTCTCCCTTCCCGAAGCAAGATCTGGGTTGACAGGAGCTTGAGACACAACTCCTCTCTCAAACAGTGGTAGACGGCCCAGCATTTGTGCCTTCACTTTGAACGTCGGAAAGTTCTTCCAACTTCTTCCCCGGAGGCGGTAGTGGAAAGACTAGTTCCCTACAGTTTGGTTTCGTGAGAGGTGAGTGTAAGACGCCTACCTTATATAGCAACGCACATGTCTCCAAAGGCTTCTTTCTTCAAGCACCACGATGTTAGCGCGAAAGCCTGTTTGACATGGCCTTGTTTCTCAGAATTCAGTGTCAGGCTACTACTGCTACTGAGGCTAGCCCACGTACATTGCAAGACCCATCCACCTCCATGACACAGGACGTAATGGAGAGAAACCCTCCGCACAACGTGTTCCTCACTGTGCGGTATCGCGCGTTCCATCTCTTTTCGTTCACACGAGGTTTAAGGAGCGGCTTCGCATCCTTACGAGAAGAGATGGTAGTCGAAGGACGGGAACCCTCGAGACTTGTTCTTAGAGTTAAACAAACGCATGCCATCTTCCTTATGCTTCCGCAGTCATCCATTTCCATACACATCCTTCTTCGTGTAACGACGGCAGGCACCTTCGAAGCGGAGAGCGAAGTCTCGTCTACGTCCCTTATGCCTTCACACCCACTACGGAAAACAGTTTCCTCCTACGGAAACGATACGGCAGTTGAGGGAAGCCTTCTTCACAAGTGGTTTCTCGAGCACCGTCACAGGGCACATTCTAGATGCCTTCACCATGTCACGCGAAAAGTGCTTCCCCGACTTACGTGTATGGCTTTCCTGACGGGTCTCCTTCTCACGCTTCAAACCATGACCTTTTCCATCTGCTCTCTCTCATACTCTTGGAAACGCTTCTCACGGAACAGGATTCGAATCGCGACAGACATTTACACTAGTTACTTCCGTGGCACAGGCACGGGGCACATTCCTTGCGATTTCCCACTTCCATTGCAAAAGTCTACCAGTTTCAGGGAAGGTGATAGTAGACGCACGGTTTCTCTGCAGTGGTGTTTCTGCAGTAGGATACCACACAGACATTATGTGACTATGGATTCCTCGGGAACCCAGATGTAAGCTCGAAGTCGCGATCGGCACAGACGTGGTTCGCCGAGATTCGTGTATGCCTTTCCTTTGGCGAAGTCACATACTTTCGCAAACCCTTCTATCTTCGTGACACATGCTGTTCGTTGAGAAAAGCCCTCCATCAGAAGTTGTGCCGCGAGTGAGGTATATCACCCTTCCTTGCCCTCCGTTTCCTTTCACACTTGGCTTCAAGCCGCTTCGTTCCTTAGCAAAGAAGAAGGGCAGTCGAAGGACCGCACCTCCACAGCGTTGTTTCTTGGAGTTAAGTGTATAGCACGTCCGTTACGCTTCCTCCCACTTCCAGACACACACCTCTCTAGGGGACAACGAGTGTGTTGGTGGTCACGTTCGACCCACATTTCTCTTCACAATTCAGCGTGTGGCATTTTCCTTGTGTTTCCACACAAAGTACCGACAGCGCTTCTATCTTCCCGAAACAAGATCTGAGTTGGGAGAAGCTTTCGACACAAGTTCTTTCCCAAGCAGGGCTCTATGGCACAGTAACTTGTGCCTTCACGTTTAACGTGGGACATTTCCTCCGTCTTCTTCCCTGTAGATGGTAGTGCGAAGACTATTGCTCTACCGTTTTGTTTCTTGAGAGGTGAGTGCAAGACCCTCACACACATATCTCAAAAGGCTTCGCGCTTCGCGAACCAAGGTGTTAGCACGAAATCATGTTTGACGCGGCCTCGTTTCTCTGAGTTCAGTGGAAGGCTCTGCTGACGCTAGCTCACGTACATTTGAAGGCCCTTCCAAATTCGTGACCCGAGACTTTGGTGGAGAGAAGCCCTCCACACAACGTGTTCCCCACTGTGGTGTATCTCGCATTCCGTCTCTTTTCTCTCGCCCTAAGCTTTAACACGGCGCTTCCATCCGTAGGGAAAGAGCTGGTCGTCGACGGACGGCAACCCTCTAGATTTGTCCTTAGAGTTAAACACCCGTAGGCAATCTTCCCTATGCTTCCTCACATCATACATTTCCATACTCACCCTTCTTCGTGGAACGACGGGCGGCACATTCGAAACGGACAGCTCACTCTAGGGCACGTCCCTCGTGCCTTCACGCCCACGGCGGAAAACACTTTTATCTTCCTGAAACCATATGATAGCTGAGGGAAGACTTCTTCACAAGGGGTTTGTCAAGCACCGTCCCAGGACACATTCTTTATGCCTTCACACGTTCGCGCCAGAATGCCGCTCATACGTAGGCGTACGGCTTTCCAGGGTTTCCTTCTCAGACTTAAAGGCATGACCTTTTCCCTCTGCTCTCTCTCGCACTCTTGAAAACATTTCTCACGGAACAAGGTTTGAACCGGGAGAGACAATCTCCACTCCTTATTTCCGTGGCGCAGGCATGGGGCACATGCCTTGCGCTGTCACACTTACCTTGGAATAGACTACCATTTTCAGGGAAGAGGTTGGTAGAAACACGGTTTCTCTGCAGTGGTGTTTCTTCAGACCGACGTGCACGCCGCCTGTTTAGGGTTCCACACGTTCATGTTGTGACTAGGTTTTCCCCGTGAAGCCAGATGGAAGCTCGAAGGCGCGGTTTGACACAGACTTGTTTCGCACAGTGTAGTCTGTGGCTTTCCTTTGGCGAACTCACGTACGTTTGAAAACCCTTCTAGCGTCGTGAGCCGTGGTGTTCATTGAGAGAAGCCCTCCATACAAAGTGGTTCCACGAGTAAGGTATAGCAGGCTTTTCCTCTGCTTCCGTTCACACTCGGCGTCAAGCTGCTTCGATCCTTAGGAAAGGAGGCGGGGAGTCGAAGGACCGCTCCTCCACAGCATTGTCTCTTAGACTTAAGTGTACAGCTCGTTCCTTACGCTTCCTCCCATTTCCAGACACACACCTCCCTAGGGGACAACTTGTTAGTTGGTGGTCGCATTCGACCCACATTTTCCTTCACCATTCAGCCTATGGCATTGTCCTTACGCTTTCACACGAAGTCCTGAAAACGCTTCTCCCTTCCCGAAGCAAGATCTGGGTTGACAGGAGCTTGAGACACAACTCCTCTCTCAAACAGTGGTAGACGGCCCAGCATTTGTGCCTTCACTTTGAACGTCGGAAAGTTCTTCCAACTTCTTCCCCGGAGGCGGTAGTGGAAAGACTAGTTCCCTACAGTTTGGTTTCGTGAGAGGTGAGTGTAAGACGCCTACCTTATATAGCAACGCACATGTCTCCAAAGGCTTCTTTCTTCAAGCACCACGATGTTAGCGCGAAAGCCTGTTTGACATGGCCTTGTTTCTCAGAATTCAGTGTCAGGCTACTACTGCTACTGAGGCTAGCCCACGTACATTGCAAGACCCATCCACCTCCATGACACAGGACGTAATGGAGAGAAACCCTCCGCACAACGTGTTCCTCACTGTGCGGTATCGCGCGTTCCATCTCTTTTCGTTCACACGAGGTTTAAGGAGCGGCTTCGCATCCTTACGAGAAGAGATGGTAGTCGAAGGACGGGAACCCTCGAGACTTGTTCTTAGAGTTAAACAAACGCATGCCATCTTCCTTATGCTTCCGCAGTCATCCATTTCCATACACATCCTTCTTCGTGTAACGACGGCAGGCACCTTCGAAGCGGAGAGCGAAGTCTCGTCTACGTCCCTTATGCCTTCACACCCACTACGGAAAACAGTTTCCTCCTACGGAAACGATACGGCAGTTGAGGGAAGCCTTCTTCACAAGTGGTTTCTCGAGCACCGTCACAGGGCACATTCTAGATGCCTTCACCATGTCACGCGAAAAGTGCTTCCCCGACTTACGTGTATGGCTTTCCTGACGGGTCTCCTTCTCACGCTTCAAACCATGACCTTTTCCATCTGCTCTCTCTCATACTCTTGGAAACGCTTCTCACGGAACAGGATTCGAATCGCGACAGACATTTACACTAGTTACTTCCGTGGCACAGGCACGGGGCACATTCCTTGCGATTTCCCACTTCCATTGCAAAAGTCTACCAGTTTCAGGGAAGGTGATAGTAGACGCACGGTTTCTCTGCAGTGGTGTTTCTGCAGTAGGATACCACACAGACATTATGTGACTATGGATTCCTCGGGAACCCAGATGTAAGCTCGAAGTCGCGATCGGCACAGACGTGGTTCGCCGAGATTCGTGTATGCCTTTCCTTTGGCGAAGTCACATACTTTCGCAAACCCTTCTATCTTCGTGACACATGCTGTTCGTTGAGAAAAGCCCTCCATCAGAAGTTGTGCCGCGAGTGAGGTATATCACCCTTCCTTGCCCTCCGTTTCCTTTCACACTTGGCTTCAAGCCGCTTCGTTCCTTAGCAAAGAGGAAGGGCAGTCGAAGGACCGCACCTCCACAGCGTTGTTTCTTGGAGTTAAGTGTATAGCACGTCCGTTACGCTTCCTCCCACTTCCAGACACACACCTCTCTAGGGGACAACGAGTGTGTTGGTGGTCACGTTCGACCCACATTTCTCTTCACAATTCAGCGTGTGGCATTTTCCTTGTGTTTCCACACAAAGTACCGACAGCGCTTCTATCTTCCCGAAACAAGATCTGAGTTGGGAGAAGCTTTCGACACAAGTTCTTTCCCAAGCAGGGCTCTATGGCACAGTAACTTGCGCCTTCACGTTTAACGTGGGACATTTCCTCCGTCTTCTTCCCTGTAGATGGTAGTGGGAAGACTATTGCTCTACCGTTTTGTTTCTTGAGAGGTGAGTGCAAGACCCTCACACACATATCTCAAAAGGCTTCGCGCTTCGCGAACCAAGGGGTTAGCACGAAATCATGTTTGACGCGGCCTCGTTTCTCTGAGTTCAGTGGAAGGCTCTGCTGACGCTAGCTCACGTACATTTGAAGGCCCTTCCAAATTCGTGACCCGAGACTTTGGTGGAGAGAAGCCCTCCACACAACGTGTTCCCCACTGTGGTGTATCTCGCATTCCGTCTCTTTTCTCTCGCCCTAAGCTTTAACACGGCGCTTCCATCCGTAGGGAAAGAGCTGGTCGTCGACGGACGGCAACCCTCTAGATTTGTCCTTAGAGTTAAACACCCGTAGGCAATCTTCCCTATGCTTCCTCACATCATACATTTCCATACTCACCCTTCTTCGTGGAACGACGGGCGGCACATTCGAAACGGACAGCTCACTCTAGGGCACGTCCCTCGTGCCTTCACGCCCACGGCGGAAAACACTTTTATCTTCCTGAAACCATATGATAGCTGAGGGAAGACTTCTTCACAAGGGGTTTGTCAAGCACCGTCCCAGGACACATTCTTTATGCCTTCACACGTTCGCGCCAGAATGCCGCTCATACGTAGGCGTACGGCTTTCCAGGGTTTCCTTCTCAGACTTAAAGGCATGACCTTTTCCCTCTGCTCTCTCTCGCACTCTTGAAAACATTTCTCACGGAACAAGGTTTGAACCGGGAGAGACAATCTCCACTCCTTATTTCCGTGGCGCAGGCATGGGGCACATGCCTTGCGCTGTCACACTTACCTTGGAATAGACTACCATTTTCAGGGAAGAGGTTGGTAGAAACACGGTTTCTCTGCAGTGGTGTTTCTTCAGACCGACGTGCACGCCGCCTGTTTAGGGTTCCACACGTTCATGTTGTGACTAGGTTTTCCCCGTGAAGCCAGATGGAAGCTCGAAGGCGCGGTTTGACACAGACTTGTTTCGCACAGTGTAGTCTGTGGCTTTCCTTTGGCGAACTCACGTACGTTTGAAAACCCTTCTAGCGTCGTGAGCCGTGGTGTTCATTGAGAGAAGCCCTCCATACAAAGTGGTTCCACGAGTAAGGTATAGCAGGCTTTTCCTCTGCTTCCGTTCACACTCGGCGTCAAGCTGCTTCGATCCTTAGGAAAGGAGGCGGGGAGTCGAAGGACCGCTCCTCCACAGCATTGTCTCTTAGACTTAAGTGTACAGCTCGTTCCTTACGCTTCCTCCCATTTCCAGACACACACCTCCCTAGGGGACAACTTGTTAGTTGGTGGTCGCATTCGACCCACATTTTCCTTCACCATTCAGCCTATGGCATTGTCCTTACGCTTTCACACGAAGTCCTGAAAACGCTTCTCCCTTCCCGAAGCAAGATCTGGGTTGACAGGAGCTTGAGACACAACTCCTCTCTCAAACAGTGGTAGACGGCCCAGCATTTGTGCCTTCACTTTGAACGTCGGAAAGTTCTTCCAACTTCTTCCCCGGAGGCGGTAGTGGAAAGACTAGTTCCCTACAGTTTGGTTTCGTGAGAGGTGAGTGTAAGACGCCTACCTTATATAGCAACGCACATGTCTCCAAAGGCTTCTTTCTTCAAGCACCACGATGTTAGCGCGAAAGCCTGTTTGACATGGCCTTGTTTCTCAGAATTCAGTGTCAGGCTACTACTGCTACTGAGGCTAGCCCACGTACATTGCAAGACCCATCCACCTCCATGACACAGGACGTAATGGAGAGAAACCCTCCGCACAACGTGTTCCTCACTGTGCGGTATCGCGCGTTCCATCTCTTTTCGTTCACACGAGGTTTAAGGAGCGGCTTCGCATCCTTACGAGAAGAGATGGTAGTCGAAGGACGGGAACCCTCGAGACTTGTTCTTAGAGTTAAACAAACGCATGCCATCTTCCTTATGCTTCCGCAGTCATCCATTTCCATACACATCCTTCTTCGTGTAACGACGGCAGGCACCTTCGAAGCGGAGAGCGAAGTCTCGTCTACGTCCCTTATGCCTTCACACCCACTACGGAAAACAGTTTCCTCCTACGGAAACGATACGGCAGTTGAGGGAAGCCTTCTTCACAAGTGGTTTCTCGAGCACCGTCACAGGGCACATTCTAGATGCCTTCACCATGTCACGCGAAAAGTGCTTCCCCGACTTACGTGTATGGCTTTCCTGACGGGTCTCCTTCTCACGCTTCAAACCATGACCTTTTCCATCTGCTCTCTCTCATACTCTTGGAAACGCTTCTCACGGAACAGGATTCGAATCGCGACAGACATTTACACTAGTTACTTCCGTGGCACAGGCACGGGGCACATTCCTTGCGATTTCCCACTTCCATTGCAAAAGTCTACCAGTTTCAGGGAAGGTGATAGTAGACGCACGGTTTCTCTGCAGTGGTGTTTCTGCAGTAGGATACCACACAGACATTATGTGACTATGGATTCCTCGGGAACCCAGATGTAAGCTCGAAGTCGCGATCGGCACAGACGTGGTTCGCCGAGATTCGTGTATGCCTTTCCTTTGGCGAAGTCACATACTTTCGCAAACCCTTCTATCTTCGTGACACATGCTGTTCGTTGAGAAAAGCCCTCCATCAGAAGTTGTGCCGCGAGTGAGGTATATCACCCTTCCTTGCCCTCCGTTTCCTTTCACACTTGGCTTCAAGCCGCTTCGTTCCTTAGCAAAGAGGAAGGGCAGTCGAAGGACCGCACCTCCACAGCGTTGTTTCTTGGAGTTAAGTGTATAGCACGTCCGTTACGCTTCCTCCCACTTCCAGACACACACCTCTCTAGGGGACAACGAGTGTGTTGGTGGTCACGTTCGACCCACATTTCTCTTCACAATTCAGCGTGTGGCATTTTCCTTGTGTTTCCACACAAAGTACCGACAGCGCTTCTATCTTCCCGAAACAAGATCTGAGTTGGGAGAAGCTTTCGACACAAGTTCTTTCCCAAGCAGGGCTCTATGGCACAGTAACTTGCGCCTTCACGTTTAACGTGGGACATTTCCTCCGTCTTCTTCCCTGTAGATGGTAGTGGGAAGACTATTGCTCTACCGTTTTGTTTCTTGAGAGGTGAGTGCAAGACCCTCACACACATATCTCAAAAGGCTTCGCGCTTCGCGAACCAAGGGGTTAGCACGAAATCATGTTTGACGCGGCCTCGTTTCTCTGAGTTCAGTGGAAGGCTCTGCTGACGCTAGCTCACGTACATTTGAAGGCCCTTCCAAATTCGTGACCCGAGACTTTGGTGGAGAGAAGCCCTCCACACAACGTGTTCCCCACTGTGGTGTATCTCGCATTCCGTCTCTTTTCTCTCGCCCTAAGCTTTAACACGGCGCTTCCATCCGTAGGGAAAGAGCTGGTCGTCGACGGACGGCAACCCTCTAGATTTGTCCTTAGAGTTAAACACCCGTAGGCAATCTTCCCTATGCTTCCTCACATCATACATTTCCATACTCACCCTTCTTCGTGGAACGACGGGCGGCACATTCGAAACGGACAGCTCACTCTAGGGCACGTCCCTCGTGCCTTCACGCCCACGGCGGAAAACACTTTTATCTTCCTGAAACCATATGATAGCTGAGGGAAGACTTCTTCACAAGGGGTTTGTCAAGCACCGTCCCAGGACACATTCTTTATGCCTTCACACGTTCGCGCCAGAATGCCGCTCATACGTAGGCGTACGGCTTTCCAGGGTTTCCTTCTCAGACTTAAAGGCATGACCTTTTCCCTCTGCTCTCTCTCGCACTCTTGAAAACATTTCTCACGGAACAAGGTTTGAACCGGGAGAGACAATCTCCACTCCTTATTTCCGTGGCGCAGGCATGGGGCACATGCCTTGCGCTGTCACACTTACCTTGGAATAGACTACCATTTTCAGGGAAGAGGTTGGTAGAAACACGGTTTCTCTGCAGTGGTGTTTCTTCAGACCGACGTGCACGCCGCCTGTTTAGGGTTCCACACGTTCATGTTGTGACTAGGTTTTCCCCGTGAAGCCAGATGGAAGCTCGAAGGCGCGGTTTGACACAGACTTGTTTCGCACAGTGTAGTCTGTGGCTTTCCTTTGGCGAACTCACGTACGTTTGAAAACCCTTCTAGCGTCGTGAGCCGTGGTGTTCATTGAGAGAAGCCCTCCATACAAAGTGGTTCCACGAGTAAGGTATAGCAGGCTTTTCCTCTGCTTCCGTTCACACTCGGCGTCAAGCTGCTTCGATCCTTAGGAAAGGAGGCGGGGAGTCGAAGGACCGCTCCTCCACAGCATTGTCTCTTAGACTTAAGTGTACAGCTCGTTCCTTACGCTTCCTCCCATTTCCAGACACACACCTCCCTAGGGGACAACTTGTTAGTTGGTGGTCGCATTCGACCCACATTTTCCTTCACCATTCAGCCTATGGCATTGTCCTTACGCTTTCACACGAAGTCCTGAAAACGCTTCTCCCTTCCCGAAGCAAGATCTGGGTTGACAGGAGCTTGAGACACAACTCCTCTCTCAAACAGTGGTAGACGGCCCAGCATTTGTGCCTTCACTTTGAACGTCGGAAAGTTCTTCCAACTTCTTCCCCGGAGGCGGTAGTGGAAAGACTAGTTCCCTACAGTTTGGTTTCGTGAGAGGTGAGTGTAAGACGCCTACCTTATATAGCAACGCACATGTCTCCAAAGGCTTCTTTCTTCAAGCACCACGATGTTAGCGCGAAAGCCTGTTTGACATGGCCTTGTTTCTCAGAATTCAGTGTCAGGCTACTACTGCTACTGAGGCTAGCCCACGTACATTGCAAGACCCATCCACCTCCATGACACAGGACGTAATGGAGAGAAACCCTCCGCACAACGTGTTCCTCACTGTGCGGTATCGCGCGTTCCATCTCTTTTCGTTCACACGAGGTTTAAGGAGCGGCTTCGCATCCTTACGAGAAGAGATGGTAGTCGAAGGACGGGAACCCTCGAGACTTGTTCTTAGAGTTAAACAAACGCATGCCATCTTCCTTATGCTTCCGCAGTCATCCATTTCCATACACATCCTTCTTCGTGTAACGACGGCAGGCACCTTCGAAGCGGAGAGCGAAGTCTCGTCTACGTCCCTTATGCCTTCACACCCACTACGGAAAACAGTTTCCTCCTACGGAAACGATACGGCAGTTGAGGGAAGCCTTCTTCACAAGTGGTTTCTCGAGCACCGTCACAGGGCACATTCTAGATGCCTTCACCATGTCACGCGAAAAGTGCTTCCCCGACTTACGTGTATGGCTTTCCTGACGGGTCTCCTTCTCACGCTTCAAACCATGACCTTTTCCATCTGCTCTCTCTCATACTCTTGGAAACGCTTCTCACGGAACAGGATTCGAATCGCGACAGACATTTACACTAGTTACTTCCGTGGCACAGGCACGGGGCACATTCCTTGCGATTTCCCACTTCCATTGCAAAAGTCTACCAGTTTCAGGGAAGGTGATAGTAGACGCACGGTTTCTCTGCAGTGGTGTTTCTGCAGTAGGATACCACACAGACATTATGTGACTATGGATTCCTCGGGAACCCAGATGTAAGCTCGAAGTCGCGATCGGCACAGACGTGGTTCGCCGAGATTCGTGTATGCCTTTCCTTTGGCGAAGTCACATACTTTCGCAAACCCTTCTATCTTCGTGACACATGCTGTTCGTTGAGAAAAGCCCTCCATCAGAAGTTGTGCCGCGAGTGAGGTATATCACCCTTCCTTGCCCTCCGTTTCCTTTCACACTTGGCTTCAAGCCGCTTCGTTCCTTAGCAAAGAGGAAGGGCAGTCGAAGGACCGCACCTCCACAGCGTTGTTTCTTGGAGTTAAGTGTATAGCACGTCCGTTACGCTTCCTCCCACTTCCAGACACACACCTCTCTAGGGGACAACGAGTGTGTTGGTGGTCACGTTCGACCCACATTTCTCTTCACAATTCAGCGTGTGGCATTTTCCTTGTGTTTCCACACAAAGTACCGACAGCGCTTCTATCTTCCCGAAACAAGATCTGAGTTGGGAGAAGCTTTCGACACAAGTTCTTTCCCAAGCAGGGCTCTATGGCACAGTAACTTGCGCCTTCACGTTTAACGTGGGACATTTCCTCCGTCTTCTTCCCTGTAGATGGTAGTGGGAAGACTATTGCTCTACCGTTTTGTTTCTTGAGAGGTGAGTGCAAGACCCTCACACACATATCTCAAAAGGCTTCGCGCTTCGCGAACCAAGGGGTTAGCACGAAATCATGTTTGACGCGGCCTCGTTTCTCTGAGTTCAGTGGAAGGCTCTGCTGACGCTAGCTCACGTACATTTGAAGGCCCTTCCAAATTCGTGACCCGAGACTTTGGTGGAGAGAAGCCCTCCACACAACGTGTTCCCCACTGTGGTGTATCTCGCATTCCGTCTCTTTTCTCTCGCCCTAAGCTTTAACACGGCGCTTCCATCCGTAGGGAAAGAGCTGGTCGTCGACGGACGGCAACCCTCTAGATTTGTCCTTAGAGTTAAACACCCGTAGGCAATCTTCCCTATGCTTCCTCACATCATACATTTCCATACTCACCCTTCTTCGTGGAACGACGGGCGGCACATTCGAAACGGACAGCTCACTCTAGGGCACGTCCCTCGTGCCTTCACGCCCACGGCGGAAAACACTTTTATCTTCCTGAAACCATATGATAGCTGAGGGAAGACTTCTTCACAAGGGGTTTGTCAAGCACCGTCCCAGGACACATTCTTTATGCCTTCACACGTTCGCGCCAGAATGCCGCTCATACGTAGGCGTACGGCTTTCCAGGGTTTCCTTCTCAGACTTAAAGGCATGACCTTTTCCCTCTGCTCTCTCTCGCACTCTTGAAAACATTTCTCACGGAACAAGGTTTGAACCGGGAGAGACAATCTCCACTCCTTATTTCCGTGGCGCAGGCATGGGGCACATGCCTTGCGCTGTCACACTTACCTTGGAATAGACTACCATTTTCAGGGAAGAGGTTGGTAGAAACACGGTTTCTCTGCAGTGGTGTTTCTTCAGACCGACGTGCACGCCGCCTGTTTAGGGTTCCACACGTTCATGTTGTGACTAGGTTTTCCCCGTGAAGCCAGATGGAAGCTCGAAGGCGCGGTTTGACACAGACTTGTTTCGCACAGTGTAGTCTGTGGCTTTCCTTTGGCGAACTCACGTACGTTTGAAAACCCTTCTAGCGTCGTGAGCCGTGGTGTTCATTGAGAGAAGCCCTCCATACAAAGTGGTTCCACGAGTAAGGTATAGCAGGCTTTTCCTCTGCTTCCGTTCACACTCGGCGTCAAGCTGCTTCGATCCTTAGGAAAGGAGGCGGGGAGTCGAAGGACCGCTCCTCCACAGCATTGTCTCTTAGACTTAAGTGTACAGCTCGTTCCTTACGCTTCCTCCCATTTCCAGACACACACCTCCCTAGGGGACAACTTGTTAGTTGGTGGTCGCATTCGACCCACATTTTCCTTCACCATTCAGCCTATGGCATTGTCCTTACGCTTTCACACGAAGTCCTGAAAACGCTTCTCCCTTCCCGAAGCAAGATCTGGGTTGACAGGAGCTTGAGACACAACTCCTCTCTCAAACAGTGGTAGACGGCCCAGCATTTGTGCCTTCACTTTGAACGTCGGAAAGTTCTTCCAACTTCTTCCCCGGAGGCGGTAGTGGAAAGACTAGTTCCCTACAGTTTGGTTTCGTGAGAGGTGAGTGTAAGACGCCTACCTTATATAGCAACGCACATGTCTCCAAAGGCTTCTTTCTTCAAGCACCACGATGTTAGCGCGAAAGCCTGTTTGACATGGCCTTGTTTCTCAGAATTCAGTGTCAGGCTACTACTGCTACTGAGGCTAGCCCACGTACATTGCAAGACCCATCCACCTCCATGACACAGGACGTAATGGAGAGAAACCCTCCGCACAACGTGTTCCTCACTGTGCGGTATCGCGCGTTCCATCTCTTTTCGTTCACACGAGGTTTAAGGAGCGGCTTCGCATCCTTACGAGAAGAGATGGTAGTCGAAGGACGGGAACCCTCGAGACTTGTTCTTAGAGTTAAACAAACGCATGCCATCTTCCTTATGCTTCCGCAGTCATCCATTTCCATACACATCCTTCTTCGTGTAACGACGGCAGGCACCTTCGAAGCGGAGAGCGAAGTCTCGTCTACGTCCCTTATGCCTTCACACCCACTACGGAAAACAGTTTCCTCCTACGGAAACGATACGGCAGTTGAGGGAAGCCTTCTTCACAAGTGGTTTCTCGAGCACCGTCACAGGGCACATTCTAGATGCCTTCACCATGTCACGCGAAAAGTGCTTCCCCGACTTACGTGTATGGCTTTCCTGACGGGTCTCCTTCTCACGCTTCAAACCATGACCTTTTCCATCTGCTCTCTCTCATACTCTTGGAAACGCTTCTCACGGAACAGGATTCGAATCGCGACAGACATTTACACTAGTTACTTCCGTGGCACAGGCACGGGGCACATTCCTTGCGATTTCCCACTTCCATTGCAAAAGTCTACCAGTTTCAGGGAAGGTGATAGTAGACGCACGGTTTCTCTGCAGTGGTGTTTCTGCAGTAGGATACCACACAGACATTATGTGACTATGGATTCCTCGGGAACCCAGATGTAAGCTCGAAGTCGCGATCGGCACAGACGTGGTTCGCCGAGATTCGTGTATGCCTTTCCTTTGGCGAAGTCACATACTTTCGCAAACCCTTCTATCTTCGTGACACATGCTGTTCGTTGAGAAAAGCCCTCCATCAGAAGTTGTGCCGCGAGTGAGGTATATCACCCTTCCTTGCCCTCCGTTTCCTTTCACACTTGGCTTCAAGCCGCTTCGTTCCTTAGCAAAGAGGAAGGGCAGTCGAAGGACCGCACCTCCA
The DNA here is from genome assembly GCF_037043125.1 of Eumetopias jubatus. NCBI lineage: Eukaryota > Metazoa > Chordata > Mammalia > Carnivora > Otariidae > Eumetopias > Eumetopias jubatus. The sequence goes on from NW_028274979.1 coordinate 179,679, forward strand.
CAGCGTTGTTTCTTGGAGTTAAGTGTATAGCACGTCCGTTACGCTTCCTCCCACTTCCAGACACACACCTCTCTAGGGGACAACGAGTGTGTTGGTGGTCACGTTCGACCCACATTTCTCTTCACAATTCAGCGTGTGGCATTTTCCTTGTGTTTCCACACAAAGTACCGACAGCGCTTCTATCTTCCCGAAACAAGATCTGAGTTGGGAGAAGCTTTCGACACAAGTTCTTTCCCAAGCAGGGCTCTATGGCACAGTAACTTGCGCCTTCACGTTTAACGTGGGACATTTCCTCCGTCTTCTTCCCTGTAGATGGTAGTGGGAAGACTATTGCTCTACCGTTTTGTTTCTTGAGAGGTGAGTGCAAGACCCTCACACACATATCTCAAAAGGCTTCGCGCTTCGCGAACCAAGGGGTTAGCACGAAATCATGTTTGACGCGGCCTCGTTTCTCTGAGTTCAGTGGAAGGCTCTGCTGACGCTAGCTCACGTACATTTGAAGGCCCTTCCAAATTCGTGACCCGAGACTTTGGTGGAGAGAAGCCCTCCACACAACGTGTTCCCCACTGTGGTGTATCTCGCATTCCGTCTCTTTTCTCTCGCCCTAAGCTTTAACACGGCGCTTCCATCCGTAGGGAAAGAGCTGGTCGTCGACGGACGGCAACCCTCTAGATTTGTCCTTAGAGTTAAACACCCGTAGGCAATCTTCCCTATGCTTCCTCACATCATACATTTCCATACTCACCCTTCTTCGTGGAACGACGGGCGGCACATTCGAAACGGACAGCTCACTCTAGGGCACGTCCCTCGTGCCTTCACGCCCACGGCGGAAAACACTTTTATCTTCCTGAAACCATATGATAGCTGAGGGAAGACTTCTTCACAAGGGGTTTGTCAAGCACCGTCCCAGGACACATTCTTTATGCCTTCACACGTTCGCGCCAGAATGCCGCTCATACGTAGGCGTACGGCTTTCCAGGGTTTCCTTCTCAGACTTAAAGGCATGACCTTTTCCCTCTGCTCTCTCTCGCACTCTTGAAAACATTTCTCACGGAACAAGGTTTGAACCGGGAGAGACAATCTCCACTCCTTATTTCCGTGGCGCAGGCATGGGGCACATGCCTTGCGCTGTCACACTTACCTTGGAATAGACTACCATTTTCAGGGAAGAGGTTGGTAGAAACACGGTTTCTCTGCAGTGGTGTTTCTTCAGACCGACGTGCACGCCGCCTGTTTAGGGTTCCACACGTTCATGTTGTGACTAGGTTTTCCCCGTGAAGCCAGATGGAAGCTCGAAGGCGCGGTTTGACACAGACTTGTTTCGCACAGTGTAGTCTGTGGCTTTCCTTTGGCGAACTCACGTACGTTTGAAAACCCTTCTAGCGTCGTGAGCCGTGGTGTTCATTGAGAGAAGCCCTCCATACAAAGTGGTTCCACGAGTAAGGTATAGCAGGCTTTTCCTCTGCTTCCGTTCACACTCGGCGTCAAGCTGCTTCGATCCTTAGGAAAGGAGGCGGGGAGTCGAAGGACCGCTCCTCCACAGCATTGTCTCTTAGACTTAAGTGTACAGCTCGTTCCTTACGCTTCCTCCCATTTCCAGACACACACCTCCCTAGGGGACAACTTGTTAGTTGGTGGTCGCATTCGACCCACATTTTCCTTCACCATTCAGCCTATGGCATTGTCCTTACGCTTTCACACGAAGTCCTGAAAACGCTTCTCCCTTCCCGAAGCAAGATCTGGGTTGACAGGAGCTTGAGACACAACTCCTCTCTCAAACAGTGGTAGACGGCCCAGCATTTGTGCCTTCACTTTGAACGTCGGAAAGTTCTTCCAACTTCTTCCCCGGAGGCGGTAGTGGAAAGACTAGTTCCCTACAGTTTGGTTTCGTGAGAGGTGAGTGTAAGACGCCTACCTTATATAGCAACGCACATGTCTCCAAAGGCTTCTTTCTTCAAGCACCACGATGTTAGCGCGAAAGCCTGTTTGACATGGCCTTGTTTCTCAGAATTCAGTGTCAGGCTACTACTGCTACTGAGGCTAGCCCACGTACATTGCAAGACCCATCCACCTCCATGACACAGGACGTAATGGAGAGAAACCCTCCGCACAACGTGTTCCTCACTGTGCGGTATCGCGCGTTCCATCTCTTTTCGTTCACACGAGGTTTAAGGAGCGGCTTCGCATCCTTACGAGAAGAGATGGTAGTCGAAGGACGGGAACCCTCGAGACTTGTTCTTAGAGTTAAACAAACGCATGCCATCTTCCTTATGCTTCCGCAGTCATCCATTTCCATACACATCCTTCTTCGTGTAACGACGGCAGGCACCTTCGAAGCGGAGAGCGAAGTCTCGTCTACGTCCCTTATGCCTTCACACCCACTACGGAAAACAGTTTCCTCCTACGGAAACGATACGGCAGTTGAGGGAAGCCTTCTTCACAAGTGGTTTCTCGAGCACCGTCACAGGGCACATTCTAGATGCCTTCACCATGTCACGCGAAAAGTGCTTCCCCGACTTACGTGTATGGCTTTCCTGACGGGTCTCCTTCTCACGCTTCAAACCATGACCTTTTCCATCTGCTCTCTCTCATACTCTTGGAAACGCTTCTCACGGAACAGGATTCGAATCGCGACAGACATTTACACTAGTTACTTCCGTGGCACAGGCACGGGGCACATTCCTTGCGATTTCCCACTTCCATTGCAAAAGTCTACCAGTTTCAGGGAAGGTGATAGTAGACGCACGGTTTCTCTGCAGTGGTGTTTCTGCAGTAGGATACCACACAGACATTATGTGACTATGGATTCCTCGGGAACCCAGATGTAAGCTCGAAGTCGCGATCGGCACAGACGTGGTTCGCCGAGATTCGTGTATGCCTTTCCTTTGGCGAAGTCACATACTTTCGCAAACCCTTCTATCTTCGTGACACATGCTGTTCGTTGAGAAAAGCCCTCCATCAGAAGTTGTGCCGCGAGTGAGGTATATCACCCTTCCTTGCCCTCCGTTTCCTTTCACACTTGGCTTCAAGCCGCTTCGTTCCTTAGCAAAGAGGAAGGGCAGTCGAAGGACCGCACCTCCACAGCGTTGTTTCTTGGAGTTAAGTGTATAGCACGTCCGTTACGCTTCCTCCCACTTCCAGACACACACCTCTCTAGGGGACAACGAGTGTGTTGGTGGTCACGTTCGACCCACATTTCTCTTCACAATTCAGCGTGTGGCATTCTCCTTGTGTTTCCACACAAAGTACCGACAGCGCTTCTATCTTCCCGAAACAAGATCTGAGTTGGGAGAAGCTTTCGACACAAGTTCTTTCCCAAGCAGGGCTCTATGGCACAGTAACTTGCGCCTTCACGTTTAACGTGGGACATTTCCTCCGTCTTCTTCCCTGTAGATGGTAGTGGGAAGACTATTGCTCTACCGTTTTGTTTCTTGAGAGGTGAGTGCAAGACCCTCACACACATATCTCAAAAGGCTTCGCGCTTCGCGAACCAAGGGGTTAGCACGAAATCATGTTTGACGCGGCCTCGTTTCTCTGAGTTCAGTGGAAGGCTCTGCTGACGCTAGCTCACGTACATTTGAAGGCCCTTCCAAATTCGTGACCCGAGACTTTGGTGGAGAGAAGCCCTCCACACAACGTGTTCCCCACTGTGGTGTATCTCGCATTCCGTCTCTTTTCTCTCGCCCTAAGCTTTAACACGGCGCTTCCATCCGTAGGGAAAGAGCTGGTCGTCGACGGACGGCAACCCTCTAGATTTGTCCTTAGAGTTAAACACCCGTAGGCAATCTTCCCTATGCTTCCTCACATCATACATTTCCATACTCACCCTTCTTCGTGGAACGACGGGCGGCACATTCGAAACGGACAGCTCACTCTAGGGCACGTCCCTCGTGCCTTCACGCCCACGGCGGAAAACACTTTTATCTTCCTGAAACCATATGATAGCTGAGGGAAGACTTCTTCACAAGGGGTTTGTCAAGCACCGTCCCAGGACACATTCTTTATGCCTTCACACGTTCGCGCCAGAATGCCGCTCATACGTAGGCGTACGGCTTTCCAGGGTTTCCTTCTCAGACTTAAAGGCATGACCTTTTCCCTCTGCTCTCTCTCGCACTCTTGAAAACATTTCTCACGGAACAAGGTTTGAACCGGGAGAGACAATCTCCACTCCTTATTTCCGTGGCGCAGGCATGGGGCACATGCCTTGCGCTGTCACACTTACCTTGGAATAGACTACCATTTTCAGGGAAGAGGTTGGTAGAAACACGGTTTCTCTGCAGTGGTGTTTCTTCAGACCGACGTGCACGCCGCCTGTTTAGGGTTCCACACGTTCATGTTGTGACTAGGTTTTCCCCGTGAAGCCAGATGGAAGCTCGAAGGCGCGGTTTGACACAGACTTGTTTCGCACAGTGTAGTCTGTGGCTTTCCTTTGGCGAACTCACGTACGTTTGAAAACCCTTCTAGCGTCGTGAGCCGTGGTGTTCATTGAGAGAAGCCCTCCATACAAAGTGGTTCCACGAGTAAGGTATAGCAGGCTTTTCCTCTGCTTCCGTTCACACTCGGCGTCAAGCTGCTTCGATCCTTAGGAAAGGAGGCGGGGAGTCGAAGGACCGCTCCTCCACAGCATTGTCTCTTAGACTTAAGTGTACAGCTCGTTCCTTACGCTTCCTCCCATTTCCAGACACACACCTCCCTAGGGGACAACTTGTTAGTTGGTGGTCGCATTCGACCCACATTTTCCTTCACCATTCAGCCTATGGCATTGTCCTTACGCTTTCACACGAAGTCCTGAAAACGCTTCTCCCTTCCCGAAGCAAGATCTGGGTTGACAGGAGCTTGAGACACAACTCCTCTCTCAAACAGTGGTAGACGGCCCAGCATTTGTGCCTTCACTTTGAACGTCGGAAAGTTCTTCCAACTTCTTCCCCGGAGGCGGTAGTGGAAAGACTAGTTCCCTACAGTTTGGTTTCGTGAGAGGTGAGTGTAAGACGCCTACCTTATATAGCAACGCACATGTCTCCAAAGGCTTCTTTCTTCAAGCACCACGATGTTAGCGCGAAAGCCTGTTTGACATGGCCTTGTTTCTCAGAATTCAGTGTCAGGCTACTACTGCTACTGAGGCTAGCCCACGTACATTGCAAGACCCATCCACCTCCATGACACAGGACGTAATGGAGAGAAACCCTCCGCACAACGTGTTCCTCACTGTGCGGTATCGCGCGTTCCATCTCTTTTCGTTCACACGAGGTTTAAGGAGCGGCTTCGCATCCTTACGAGAAGAGATGGTAGTCGAAGGACGGGAACCCTCGAGACTTGTTCTTAGAGTTAAACAAACGCATGCCATCTTCCTTATGCTTCCGCAGTCATCCATTTCCATACACATCCTTCTTCGTGTAACGACGGCAGGCACCTTCGAAGCGGAGAGCGAAGTCTCGTCTACGTCCCTTATGCCTTCACACCCACTACGGAAAACAGTTTCCTCCTACGGAAACGATACGGCAGTTGAGGGAAGCCTTCTTCACAAGTGGTTTCTCGAGCACCGTCACAGGGCACATTCTAGATGCCTTCACCATGTCACGCGAAAAGTGCTTCCCCGACTTACGTGTATGGCTTTCCTGACGGGTCTCCTTCTCACGCTTCAAACCATGACCTTTTCCATCTGCTCTCTCTCATACTCTTGGAAACGCTTCTCACGGAACAGGATTCGAATCGCGACAGACATTTACACTAGTTACTTCCGTGGCACAGGCACGGGGCACATTCCTTGCGATTTCCCACTTCCATTGCAAAAGTCTACCAGTTTCAGGGAAGGTGATAGTAGACGCACGGTTTCTCTGCAGTGGTGTTTCTGCAGTAGGATACCACACAGACATTATGTGACTATGGATTCCTCGGGAACCCAGATGTAAGCTCGAAGTCGCGATCGGCACAGACGTGGTTCGCCGAGATTCGTGTATGCCTTTCCTTTGGCGAAGTCACATACTTTCGCAAACCCTTCTATCTTCGTGACACATGCTGTTCGTTGAGAAAAGCCCTCCATCAGAAGTTGTGCCGCGAGTGAGGTATATCACCCTTCCTTGCCCTCCGTTTCCTTTCACACTTGGCTTCAAGCCGCTTCGTTCCTTAGCAAAGAGGAAGGGCAGTCGAAGGACCGCACCTCCACAGCGTTGTTTCTTGGAGTTAAGTGTATAGCACGTCCGTTACGCTTCCTCCCACTTCCAGACACACACCTCTCTAGGGGACAACGAGTGTGTTGGTGGTCACGTTCGACCCACATTTCTCTTCACAATTCAGCGTGTGGCATTCTCCTTGTGTTTCCACACAAAGTACCGACAGCGCTTCTATCTTCCCGAAACAAGATCTGAGTTGGGAGAAGCTTTCGACACAAGTTCTTTCCCAAGCAGGGCTCTATGGCACAGTAACTTGCGCCTTCACGTTTAACGTGGGACATTTCCTCCGTCTTCTTCCCTGTAGATGGTAGTGGGAAGACTATTGCTCTACCGTTTTGTTTCTTGAGAGGTGAGTGCAAGACCCTCACACACATATCTCAAAAGGCTTCGCGCTTCGCGAACCAAGGGGTTAGCACGAAATCATGTTTGACGCGGCCTCGTTTCTCTGAGTTCAGTGGAAGGCTCTGCTGACGCTAGCTCACGTACATTTGAAGGCCCTTCCAAATTCGTGACCCGAGACTTTGGTGGAGAGAAGCCCTCCACACAACGTGTTCCCCACTGTGGTGTATCTCGCATTCCGTCTCTTTTCTCTCGCCCTAAGCTTTAACACGGCGCTTCCATCCGTAGGGAAAGAGCTGGTCGTCGACGGACGGCAACCCTCTAGATTTGTCCTTAGAGTTAAACACCCGTAGGCAATCTTCCCTATGCTTCCTCACATCATACATTTCCATACTCACCCTTCTTCGTGGAACGACGGGCGGCACATTCGAAACGGACAGCTCACTCTAGGGCACGTCCCTCGTGCCTTCACGCCCACGGCGGAAAACACTTTTATCTTCCTGAAACCATATGATAGCTGAGGGAAGACTTCTTCACAAGGGGTTTGTCAAGCACCGTCCCAGGACACATTCTTTATGCCTTCACACGTTCGCGCCAGAATGCCGCTCATACGTAGGCGTACGGCTTTCCAGGGTTTCCTTCTCAGACTTAAAGGCATGACCTTTTCCCTCTGCTCTCTCTCGCACTCTTGAAAACATTTCTCACGGAACAAGGTTTGAACCGGGAGAGACAATCTCCACTCCTTATTTCCGTGGCGCAGGCATGGGGCACATGCCTTGCGCTGTCACACTTACCTTGGAATAGACTACCATTTTCAGGGAAGAGGTTGGTAGAAACACGGTTTCTCTGCAGTGGTGTTTCTTCAGACCGACGTGCACGCCGCCTGTTTAGGGTTCCACACGTTCATGTTGTGACTAGGTTTTCCCCGTGAAGCCAGATGGAAGCTCGAAGGCGCGGTTTGACACAGACTTGTTTCGCACAGTGTAGTCTGTGGCTTTCCTTTGGCGAACTCACGTACGTTTGAAAACCCTTCTAGCGTCGTGAGCCGTGGTGTTCATTGAGAGAAGCCCTCCATACAAAGTGGTTCCACGAGTAAGGTATAGCAGGCTTTTCCTCTGCTTCCGTTCACACTCGGCGTCAAGCTGCTTCGATCCTTAGGAAAGGAGGCGGGGAGTCGAAGGACCGCTCCTCCACAGCATTGTCTCTTAGACTTAAGTGTACAGCTCGTTCCTTACGCTTCCTCCCATTTCCAGACACACACCTCCCTAGGGGACAACTTGTTAGTTGGTGGTCGCATTCGACCCACATTTTCCTTCACCATTCAGCCTATGGCATTGTCCTTACGCTTTCACACGAAGTCCTGAAAACGCTTCTCCCTTCCCGAAGCAAGATCTGGGTTGACAGGAGCTTGAGACACAACTCCTCTCTCAAACAGTGGTAGACGGCCCAGCATTTGTGCCTTCACTTTGAACGTCGGAAAGTTCTTCCAACTTCTTCCCCGGAGGCGGTAGTGGAAAGACTAGTTCCCTACAGTTTGGTTTCGTGAGAGGTGAGTGTAAGACGCCTACCTTATATAGCAACGCACATGTCTCCAAAGGCTTCTTTCTTCAAGCACCACGATGTTAGCGCGAAAGCCTGTTTGACATGGCCTTGTTTCTCAGAATTCAGTGTCAGGCTACTACTGCTACTGAGGCTAGCCCACGTACATTGCAAGACCCATCCACCTCCATGACACAGGACGTAATGGAGAGAAACCCTCCGCACAACGTGTTCCTCACTGTGCGGTATCGCGCGTTCCATCTCTTTTCGTTCACACGAGGTTTAAGGAGCGGCTTCGCATCCTTACGAGAAGAGATGGTAGTCGAAGGACGGGAACCCTCGAGACTTGTTCTTAGAGTTAAACAAACGCATGCCATCTTCCTTATGCTTCCGCAGTCATCCATTTCCATACACATCCTTCTTCGTGTAACGACGGCAGGCACCTTCGAAGCGGAGAGCGAAGTCTCGTCTACGTCCCTTATGCCTTCACACCCACTACGGAAAACAGTTTCCTCCTACGGAAACGATACGGCAGTTGAGGGAAGCCTTCTTCACAAGTGGTTTCTCGAGCACCGTCACAGGGCACATTCTAGATGCCTTCACCATGTCACGCGAAAAGTGCTTCCCCGACTTACGTGTATGGCTTTCCTGACGGGTCTCCTTCTCACGCTTCAAACCATGACCTTTTCCATCTGCTCTCTCTCATACTCTTGGAAACGCTTCTCACGGAACAGGATTCGAATCGCGACAGACATTTACACTAGTTACTTCCGTGGCACAGGCACGGGGCACATTCCTTGCGATTTCCCACTTCCATTGCAAAAGTCTACCAGTTTCAGGGAAGGTGATAGTAGACGCACGGTTTCTCTGCAGTGGTGTTTCTGCAGTAGGATACCACACAGACATTATGTGACTATGGATTCCTCGGGAACCCAGATGTAAGCTCGAAGTCGCGATCGGCACAGACGTGGTTCGCCGAGATTCGTGTATGCCTTTCCTTTGGCGAAGTCACATACTTTCGCAAACCCTTCTATCTTCGTGACACATGCTGTTCGTTGAGAAAAGCCCTCCATCAGAAGTTGTGCCGCGAGTGAGGTATATCACCCTTCCTTGCCCTCCGTTTCCTTTCACACTTGGCTTCAAGCCGCTTCGTTCCTTAGCAAAGAGGAAGGGCAGTCGAAGGACCGCACCTCCACAGCGTTGTTTCTTGGAGTTAAGTGTATAGCACGTCCGTTACGCTTCCTCCCACTTCCAGACACACACCTCTCTAGGGGACAACGAGTGTGTTGGTGGTCACGTTCGACCCACATTTCTCTTCACAATTCAGCGTGTGGCATTTTCCTTGTGTTTCCACACAAAGTACCGACAGCGCTTCTATCTTCCCGAAACAAGATCTGAGTTGGGAGAAGCTTTCGACACAAGTTCTTTCCCAAGCAGGGCTCTATGGCACAGTAACTTGCGCCTTCACGTTTAACGTGGGACATTTCCTCCGTCTTCTTCCCTGTAGATGGTAGTGGGAAGACTATTGCTCTACCGTTTTGTTTCTTGAGAGGTGAGTGCAAGACCCTCACACACATATCTCAAAAGGCTTCGCGCTTCGCGAACCAAGGGGTTAGCACGAAATCATGTTTGACGCGGCCTCGTTTCTCTGAGTTCAGTGGAAGGCTCTGCTGACGCTAGCTCACGTACATTTGAAGGCCCTTCCAAATTCGTGACCCGAGACTTTGGTGGAGAGAAGCCCTCCACACAACGTGTTCCCCACTGTGGTGTATCTCGCATTCCGTCTCTTTTCTCTCGCCCTAAGCTTTAACACGGCGCTTCCATCCGTAGGGAAAGAGCTGGTCGTCGACGGACGGCAACCCTCTAGATTTGTCCTTAGAGTTAAACACCCGTAGGCAATCTTCCCTATGCTTCCTCACATCATACATTTCCATACTCACCCTTCTTCGTGGAACGACGGGCGGCACATTCGAAACGGACAGCTCACTCTAGGGCACGTCCCTCGTGCCTTCACGCCCACGGCGGAAAACACTTTTATCTTCCTGAAACCATATGATAGCTGAGGGAAGACTTCTTCACAAGGGGTTTGTCAAGCACCGTCCCAGGACACATTCTTTATGCCTTCACACGTTCGCGCCAGAATGCCGCTCATACGTAGGCGTACGGCTTTCCAGGGTTTCCTTCTCAGACTTAAAGGCATGACCTTTTCCCTCTGCTCTCTCTCGCACTCTTGAAAACATTTCTCACGGAACAAGGTTTGAACCGGGAGAGACAATCTCCACTCCTTATTTCCGTGGCGCAGGCATGGGGCACATGCCTTGCGCTGTCACACTTACCTTGGAATAGACTACCATTTTCAGGGAAGAGGTTGGTAGAAACACGGTTTCTCTGCAGTGGTGTTTCTTCAGACCGACGTGCACGCCGCCTGTTTAGGGTTCCACACGTTCATGTTGTGACTAGGTTTTCCCCGTGAAGCCAGATGGAAGCTCGAAGGCGCGGTTTGACACAGACTTGTTTCGCACAGTGTAGTCTGTGGCTTTCCTTTGGCGAACTCACGTACGTTTGAAAACCCTTCTAGCGTCGTGAGCCGTGGTGTTCATTGAGAGAAGCCCTCCATACAAAGTGGTTCCACGAGTAAGGTATAGCAGGCTTTTCCTCTGCTTCCGTTCACACTCGGCGTCAAGCTGCTTCGATCCTTAGGAAAGGAGGCGGGGAGTCGAAGGACCGCTCCTCCACAGCATTGTCTCTTAGACTTAAGTGTACAGCTCGTTCCTTACGCTTCCTCCCATTTCCAGACACACACCTCCCTAGGGGACAACTTGTTAGTTGGTGGTCGCATTCGACCCACATTTTCCTTCACCATTCAGCCTATGGCATTGTCCTTACGCTTTCACACGAAGTCCTGAAAACGCTTCTCCCTTCCCGAAGCAAGATCTGGGTTGACAGGAGCTTGAGACACAACTCCTCTCTCAAACAGTGGTAGACGGCCCAGCATTTGTGCCTTCACTTTGAACGTCGGAAAGTTCTTCCAACTTCTTCCCCGGAGGCGGTAGTGGAAAGACTAGTTCCCTACAGTTTGGTTTCGTGAGAGGTGAGTGTAAGACGCCTACCTTATATAGCAACGCACATGTCTCCAAAGGCTTCTTTCTTCAAGCACCACGATGTTAGCGCGAAAGCCTGTTTGACATGGCCTTGTTTCTCAGAATTCAGTGTCAGGCTACTACTGCTACTGAGGCTAGCCCACGTACATTGCAAGACCCATCCACCTCCATGACACAGGACGTAATGGAGAGAAACCCTCCGCACAACGTGTTCCTCACTGTGCGGTATCGCGCGTTCCATCTCTTTTCGTTCACACGAGGTTTAAGGAGCGGCTTCGCATCCTTACGAGAAGAGATGGTAGTCGAAGGACGGGAACCCTCGAGACTTGTTCTTAGAGTTAAACAAACGCATGCCATCTTCCTTATGCTTCCGCAGTCATCCATTTCCATACACATCCTTCTTCGTGTAACGACGGCAGGCACCTTCGAAGCGGAGAGCGAAGTCTCGTCTACGTCCCTTATGCCTTCACACCCACTACGGAAAACAGTTTCCTCCTACGGAAACGATACGGCAGTTGAGGGAAGCCTTCTTCACAAGTGGTTTCTCGAGCACCGTCACAGGGCACATTCTAGATGCCTTCACCATGTCACGCGAAAAGTGCTTCCCCGACTTACGTGTATGGCTTTCCTGACGGGTCTCCTTCTCACGCTTCAAACCATGACCTTTTCCATCTGCTCTCTCTCATACTCTTGGAAACGCTTCTCACGGAACAGGATTCGAATCGCGACAGACATTTACACTAGTTACTTCCGTGGCACAGGCACGGGGCACATTCCTTGCGATTTCCCACTTCCATTGCAAAAGTCTACCAGTTTCAGGGAAGGTGATAGTAGACGCACGGTTTCTCTGCAGTGGTGTTTCTGCAGTAGGATACCACACAGACATTATGTGACTATGGATTCCTCGGGAACCCAGATGTAAGCTCGAAGTCGCGATCGGCACAGACGTGGTTCGCCGAGATTCGTGTATGCCTTTCCTTTGGCGAAGTCACATACTTTCGCAAACCCTTCTATCTTCGTGACACATGCTGTTCGTTGAGAAAAGCCCTCCATCAGAAGTTGTGCCGCGAGTGAGGTATATCACCCTTCCTTGCCCTCCGTTTCCTTTCACACTTGGCTTCAAGCCGCTTCGTTCCTTAGCAAAGAGGAAGGGCAGTCGAAGGACCGCACCTCCACAGCGTTGTTTCTTGGAGTTAAGTGTATAGCACGTCCGTTACGCTTCCTCCCACTTCCAGACACACACCTCTCTAGGGGACAACGAGTGTGTTGGTGGTCACGTTCGACCCACATTTCTCTTCACAATTCAGCGTGTGGCATTTTCCTTGTGTTTCCACACAAAGTACCGACAGCGCTTCTATCTTCCCGAAACAAGATCTGAGTTGGGAGAAGCTTTCGACACAAGTTCTTTCCCAAGCAGGGCTCTATGGCACAGTAACTTGCGCCTTCACGTTTAACGTGGGACATTTCCTCCGTCTTCTTCCCTGTAGATGGTAGTGGGAAGACTATTGCTCTACCGTTTTGTTTCTTGAGAGGTGAGTGCAAGACCCTCACACACATATCTCAAAAGGCTTCGCGCTTCGCGAACCAAGGGGTTAGCACGAAATCATGTTTGACGCGGCCTCGTTTCTCTGAGTTCAGTGGAAGGCTCTGCTGACGCTAGCTCACGTACATTTGAAGGCCCTTCCAAATTCGTGACCCGAGACTTTGGTGGAGAGAAGCCCTCCACACAACGTGTTCCCCACTGTGGTGTATCTCGCATTCCGTCTCTTTTCTCTCGCCCTAAGCTTTAACACGGCGCTTCCATCCGTAGGGAAAGAGCTGGTCGTCGACGGACGGCAACCCTCTAGATTTGTCCTTAGAGTTAAACACCCGTAGGCAATCTTCCCTATGCTTCCTCACATCATACATTTCCATACTCACCCTTCTTCGTGGAACGACGGGCGGCACATTCGAAACGGACAGCTCACTCTAGGGCACGTCCCTCGTGCCTTCACGCCCACGGCGGAAAACACTTTTATCTTCCTGAAACCATATGATAGCTGAGGGAAGACTTCTTCACAAGGGGTTTGTCAAGCACCGTCCCAGGACACATTCTTTATGCCTTCACACGTTCGCGCCAGAATGCCGCTCATACGTAGGCGTACGGCTTTCCAGGGTTTCCTTCTCAGACTTAAAGGCATGACCTTTTCCCTCTGCTCTCTCTCGCACTCTTGAAAACATTTCTCACGGAACAAGGTTTGAACCGGGAGAGACAATCTCCACTCCTTATTTCCGTGGCGCAGGCATGGGGCACATGCCTTGCGCTGTCACACTTACCTTGGAATAGACTACCATTTTCAGGGAAGAGGTTGGTAGAAACACGGTTTCTCTGCAGTGGTGTTTCTTCAGACCGACGTGCACGCCGCCTGTTTAGGGTTCCACACGTTCATGTTGTGACTAGGTTTTCCCCGTGAAGCCAGATGGAAGCTCGAAGGCGCGGTTTGACACAGACTTGTTTCGCACAGTGTAGTCTGTGGCTTTCCTTTGGCGAACTCACGTACGTTTGAAAACCCTTCTAGCGTCGTGAGCCGTGGTGTTCATTGAGAGAAGCCCTCCATACAAAGTGGTTCCACGAGTAAGGTATAGCAGGCTTTTCCTCTGCTTCCGTTCACACTCGGCGTCAAGCTGCTTCGATCCTTAGGAAAGGAGGCGGGGAGTCGAAGGACCGCTCCTCCACAGCATTGTCTCTTAGACTTAAGTGTACAGCTCGTTCCTTACGCTTCCTCCCATTTCCAGACACACACCTCCCTAGGGGACAACTTGTTAGTTGGTGGTCGCATTCGACCCACATTTTCCTTCACCATTCAGCCTATGGCATTGTCCTTACGCTTTCACACGAAGTCCTGAAAACGCTTCTCCCTTCCCGAAGCAAGATCTGGGTTGACAGGAGCTTGAGACACAACTCCTCTCTCAAACAGTGGTAGACGGCCCAGCATTTGTGCCTTCACTTTGAACGTCGGAAAGTTCTTCCAACTTCTTCCCCGGAGGCGGTAGTGGAAAGACTAGTTCCCTACAGTTTGGTTTCGTGAGAGGTGAGTGTAAGACGCCTACCTTATATAGCAACGCACATGTCTCCAAAGGCTTCTTTCTTCAAGCACCACGATGTTAGCGCGAAAGCCTGTTTGACATGGCCTTGTTTCTCAGAATTCAGTGTCAGGCTACTACTGCTACTGAGGCTAGCCCACGTACATTGCAAGACCCATCCACCTCCATGACACAGGACGTAATGGAGAGAAACCCTCCGCACAACGTGTTCCTCACTGTGCGGTATCGCGCGTTCCATCTCTTTTCGTTCACACGAGGTTTAAGGAGCGGCTTCGCATCCTTACGAGAAGAGATGGTAGTCGAAGGACGGGAACCCTCGAGACTTGTTCTTAGAGTTAAACAAACGCATGCCATCTTCCTTATGCTTCCGCAGTCATCCATTTCCATACACATCCTTCTTCGTGTAACGACGGCAGGCACCTTCGAAGCGGAGAGCGAAGTCTCGTCTACGTCCCTTATGCCTTCACACCCACTACGGAAAACAGTTTCCTCCTACGGAAACGATACGGCAGTTGAGGGAAGCCTTCTTCACAAGTGGTTTCTCGAGCACCGTCACAGGGCACATTCTAGATGCCTTCACCATGTCACGCGAAAAGTGCTTCCCCGACTTACGTGTATGGCTTTCCTGACGGGTCTCCTTCTCACGCTTCAAACCATGACCTTTTCCATCTGCTCTCTCTCATACTCTTGGAAACGCTTCTCACGGAACAGGATTCGAATCGCGACAGACATTTACACTAGTTACTTCCGTGGCACAGGCACGGGGCACATTCCTTGCGATTTCCCACTTCCATTGCAAAAGTCTACCAGTTTCAGGGAAGGTGATAGTAGACGCACGGTTTCTCTGCAGTGGTGTTTCTGCAGTAGGATACCACACAGACATTATGTGACTATGGATTCCTCGGGAACCCAGATGTAAGCTCGAAGTCGCGATCGGCACAGACGTGGTTCGCCGAGATTCGTGTATGCCTTTCCTTTGGCGAAGTCACATACTTTCGCAAACCCTTCTATCTTCGTGACACATGCTGTTCGTTGAGAAAAGCCCTCCATCAGAAGTTGTGCCGCGAGTGAGGTATATCACCCTTCCTTGCCCTCCGTTTCCTTTCACACTTGGCTTCAAGCCGCTTCGTTCCTTAGCAAAGAGGAAGGGCAGTCGAAGGACCGCACCTCCACAGCGTTGTTTCTTGGAGTTAAGTGTATAGCACGTCCGTTACGCTTCCTCCCACTTCCAGACACACACCTCTCTAGGGGACAACGAGTGTGTTGGTGGTCACGTTCGACCCACATTTCTCTTCACAATTCAGCGTGTGGCATTTTCCTTGTGTTTCCACACAAAGTACCGACAGCGCTTCTATCTTCCCGAAACAAGATCTGAGTTGGGAGAAGCTTTCGACACAAGTTCTTTCCCAAGCAGGGCTCTATGGCACAGTAACTTGCGCCTTCACGTTTAACGTGGGACATTTCCTCCGTCTTCTTCCCTGTAGATGGTAGTGGGAAGACTATTGCTCTACCGTTTTGTTTCTTGAGAGGTGAGTGCAAGACCCTCACACACATATCTCAAAAGGCTTCGCGCTTCGCGAACCAAGGGGTTAGCACGAAATCATGTTTGACGCGGCCTCGTTTCTCTGAGTTCAGTGGAAGGCTCTGCTGACGCTAGCTCACGTACATTTGAAGGCCCTTCCAAATTCGTGACCCGAGACTTTGGTGGAGAGAAGCCCTCCACACAACGTGTTCCCCACTGTGGTGTATCTCGCATTCCGTCTCTTTTCTCTCGCCCTAAGCTTTAACACGGCGCTTCCATCCGTAGGGAAAGAGCTGGTCGTCGACGGACGGCAACCCTCTAGATTTGTCCTTAGAGTTAAACACCCGTAGGCAATCTTCCCTATGCTTCCTCACATCATACATTTCCATACTCACCCTTCTTCGTGGAACGACGGGCGGCACATTCGAAACGGACAGCTCACTCTAGGGCACGTCCCTCGTGCCTTCACGCCCACGGCGGAAAACACTTTTATCTTCCTGAAACCATATGATAGCTGAGGGAAGACTTCTTCACAAGGGGTTTGTCAAGCACCGTCCCAGGACACATTCTTTATGCCTTCACACGTTCGCGCCAGAATGCCGCTCATACGTAGGCGTACGGCTTTCCAGGGTTTCCTTCTCAGACTTAAAGGCATGACCTTTTCCCTCTGCTCTCTCTCGCACTCTTGAAAACATTTCTCACGGAACAAGGTTTGAACCGGGAGAGACAATCTCCACTCCTTATTTCCGTGGCGCAGGCATGGGGCACATGCCTTGCGCTGTCACACTTACCTTGGAATAGACTACCATTTTCAGGGAAGAGGTTGGTAGAAA
This sequence comes from Eumetopias jubatus, assembly GCF_037043125.1. Taxonomy (NCBI): domain Eukaryota; kingdom Metazoa; phylum Chordata; class Mammalia; order Carnivora; family Otariidae; genus Eumetopias; species Eumetopias jubatus. The sequence goes on from NW_028274979.1 coordinate 196,267, forward strand.
CACGGTTTCTCTGCAGTGGTGTTTCTTCAGACCGACGTGCACGCCGCCTGTTTAGGGTTCCACACGTTCATGTTGTGACTAGGTTTTCCCCGTGAAGCCAGATGGAAGCTCGAAGGCGCGGTTTGACACAGACTTGTTTCGCACAGTGTAGTCTGTGGCTTTCCTTTGGCGAACTCACGTACGTTTGAAAACCCTTCTAGCGTCGTGAGCCGTGGTGTTCATTGAGAGAAGCCCTCCATACAAAGTGGTTCCACGAGTAAGGTATAGCAGGCTTTTCCTCTGCTTCCGTTCACACTCGGCGTCAAGCTGCTTCGATCCTTAGGAAAGGAGGCGGGGAGTCGAAGGACCGCTCCTCCACAGCATTGTCTCTTAGACTTAAGTGTACAGCTCGTTCCTTACGCTTCCTCCCATTTCCAGACACACACCTCCCTAGGGGACAACTTGTTAGTTGGTGGTCGCATTCGACCCACATTTTCCTTCACCATTCAGCCTATGGCATTGTCCTTACGCTTTCACACGAAGTCCTGAAAACGCTTCTCCCTTCCCGAAGCAAGATCTGGGTTGACAGGAGCTTGAGACACAACTCCTCTCTCAAACAGTGGTAGACGGCCCAGCATTTGTGCCTTCACTTTGAACGTCGGAAAGTTCTTCCAACTTCTTCCCCGGAGGCGGTAGTGGAAAGACTAGTTCCCTACAGTTTGGTTTCGTGAGAGGTGAGTGTAAGACGCCTACCTTATATAGCAACGCACATGTCTCCAAAGGCTTCTTTCTTCAAGCACCACGATGTTAGCGCGAAAGCCTGTTTGACATGGCCTTGTTTCTCAGAATTCAGTGTCAGGCTACTACTGCTACTGAGGCTAGCCCACGTACATTGCAAGACCCATCCACCTCCATGACACAGGACGTAATGGAGAGAAACCCTCCGCACAACGTGTTCCTCACTGTGCGGTATCGCGCGTTCCATCTCTTTTCGTTCACACGAGGTTTAAGGAGCGGCTTCGCATCCTTACGAGAAGAGATGGTAGTCGAAGGACGGGAACCCTCGAGACTTGTTCTTAGAGTTAAACAAACGCATGCCATCTTCCTTATGCTTCCGCAGTCATCCATTTCCATACACATCCTTCTTCGTGTAACGACGGCAGGCACCTTCGAAGCGGAGAGCGAAGTCTCGTCTACGTCCCTTATGCCTTCACACCCACTACGGAAAACAGTTTCCTCCTACGGAAACGATACGGCAGTTGAGGGAAGCCTTCTTCACAAGTGGTTTCTCGAGCACCGTCACAGGGCACATTCTAGATGCCTTCACCATGTCACGCGAAAAGTGCTTCCCCGACTTACGTGTATGGCTTTCCTGACGGGTCTCCTTCTCACGCTTCAAACCATGACCTTTTCCATCTGCTCTCTCTCATACTCTTGGAAACGCTTCTCACGGAACAGGATTCGAATCGCGACAGACATTTACACTAGTTACTTCCGTGGCACAGGCACGGGGCACATTCCTTGCGATTTCCCACTTCCATTGCAAAAGTCTACCAGTTTCAGGGAAGGTGATAGTAGACGCACGGTTTCTCTGCAGTGGTGTTTCTGCAGTAGGATACCACACAGACATTATGTGACTATGGATTCCTCGGGAACCCAGATGTAAGCTCGAAGTCGCGATCGGCACAGACGTGGTTCGCCGAGATTCGTGTATGCCTTTCCTTTGGCGAAGTCACATACTTTCGCAAACCCTTCTATCTTCGTGACACATGCTGTTCGTTGAGAAAAGCCCTCCATCAGAAGTTGTGCCGCGAGTGAGGTATATCACCCTTCCTTGCCCTCCGTTTCCTTTCACACTTGGCTTCAAGCCGCTTCGTTCCTTAGCAAAGAGGAAGGGCAGTCGAAGGACCGCACCTCCACAGCGTTGTTTCTTGGAGTTAAGTGTATAGCACGTCCGTTACGCTTCCTCCCACTTCCAGACACACACCTCTCTAGGGGACAACGAGTGTGTTGGTGGTCACGTTCGACCCACATTTCTCTTCACAATTCAGCGTGTGGCATTCTCCTTGTGTTTCCACACAAAGTACCGACAGCGCTTCTATCTTCCCGAAACAAGATCTGAGTTGGGAGAAGCTTTCGACACAAGTTCTTTCCCAAGCAGGGCTCTATGGCACAGTAACTTGCGCCTTCACGTTTAACGTGGGACATTTCCTCCGTCTTCTTCCCTGTAGATGGTAGTGGGAAGACTATTGCTCTACCGTTTTGTTTCTTGAGAGGTGAGTGCAAGACCCTCACACACATATCTCAAAAGGCTTCGCGCTTCGCGAACCAAGGGGTTAGCACGAAATCATGTTTGACGCGGCCTCGTTTCTCTGAGTTCAGTGGAAGGCTCTGCTGACGCTAGCTCACGTACATTTGAAGGCCCTTCCAAATTCGTGACCCGAGACTTTGGTGGAGAGAAGCCCTCCACACAACGTGTTCCCCACTGTGGTGTATCTCGCATTCCGTCTCTTTTCTCTCGCCCTAAGCTTTAACACGGCGCTTCCATCCGTAGGGAAAGAGCTGGTCGTCGACGGACGGCAACCCTCTAGATTTGTCCTTAGAGTTAAACACCCGTAGGCAATCTTCCCTATGCTTCCTCACATCATACATTTCCATACTCACCCTTCTTCGTGGAACGACGGGCGGCACATTCGAAACGGACAGCTCACTCTAGGGCACGTCCCTCGTGCCTTCACGCCCACGGCGGAAAACACTTTTATCTTCCTGAAACCATATGATAGCTGAGGGAAGACTTCTTCACAAGGGGTTTGTCAAGCACCGTCCCAGGACACATTCTTTATGCCTTCACACGTTCGCGCCAGAATGCCGCTCATACGTAGGCGTACGGCTTTCCAGGGTTTCCTTCTCAGACTTAAAGGCATGACCTTTTCCCTCTGCTCTCTCTCGCACTCTTGAAAACATTTCTCACGGAACAAGGTTTGAACCGGGAGAGACAATCTCCACTCCTTATTTCCGTGGCGCAGGCATGGGGCACATGCCTTGCGCTGTCACACTTACCTTGGAATAGACTACCATTTTCAGGGAAGAGGTTGGTAGAAACACGGTTTCTCTGCAGTGGTGTTTCTTCAGACCGACGTGCACGCCGCCTGTTTAGGGTTCCACACGTTCATGTTGTGACTAGGTTTTCCCCGTGAAGCCAGATGGAAGCTCGAAGGCGCGGTTTGACACAGACTTGTTTCGCACAGTGTAGTCTGTGGCTTTCCTTTGGCGAACTCACGTACGTTTGAAAACCCTTCTAGCGTCGTGAGCCGTGGTGTTCATTGAGAGAAGCCCTCCATACAAAGTGGTTCCACGAGTAAGGTATAGCAGGCTTTTCCTCTGCTTCCGTTCACACTCGGCGTCAAGCTGCTTCGATCCTTAGGAAAGGAGGCGGGGAGTCGAAGGACCGCTCCTCCACAGCATTGTCTCTTAGACTTAAGTGTACAGCTCGTTCCTTACGCTTCCTCCCATTTCCAGACACACACCTCCCTAGGGGACAACTTGTTAGTTGGTGGTCGCATTCGACCCACATTTTCCTTCACCATTCAGCCTATGGCATTGTCCTTACGCTTTCACACGAAGTCCTGAAAACGCTTCTCCCTTCCCGAAGCAAGATCTGGGTTGACAGGAGCTTGAGACACAACTCCTCTCTCAAACAGTGGTAGACGGCCCAGCATTTGTGCCTTCACTTTGAACGTCGGAAAGTTCTTCCAACTTCTTCCCCGGAGGCGGTAGTGGAAAGACTAGTTCCCTACAGTTTGGTTTCGTGAGAGGTGAGTGTAAGACGCCTACCTTATATAGCAACGCACATGTCTCCAAAGGCTTCTTTCTTCAAGCACCACGATGTTAGCGCGAAAGCCTGTTTGACATGGCCTTGTTTCTCAGAATTCAGTGTCAGGCTACTACTGCTACTGAGGCTAGCCCACGTACATTGCAAGACCCATCCACCTCCATGACACAGGACGTAATGGAGAGAAACCCTCCGCACAACGTGTTCCTCACTGTGCGGTATCGCGCGTTCCATCTCTTTTCGTTCACACGAGGTTTAAGGAGCGGCTTCGCATCCTTACGAGAAGAGATGGTAGTCGAAGGACGGGAACCCTCGAGACTTGTTCTTAGAGTTAAACAAACGCATGCCATCTTCCTTATGCTTCCGCAGTCATCCATTTCCATACACATCCTTCTTCGTGTAACGACGGCAGGCACCTTCGAAGCGGAGAGCGAAGTCTCGTCTACGTCCCTTATGCCTTCACACCCACTACGGAAAACAGTTTCCTCCTACGGAAACGATACGGCAGTTGAGGGAAGCCTTCTTCACAAGTGGTTTCTCGAGCACCGTCACAGGGCACATTCTAGATGCCTTCACCATGTCACGCGAAAAGTGCTTCCCCGACTTACGTGTATGGCTTTCCTGACGGGTCTCCTTCTCACGCTTCAAACCATGACCTTTTCCATCTGCTCTCTCTCATACTCTTGGAAACGCTTCTCACGGAACAGGATTCGAATCGCGACAGACATTTACACTAGTTACTTCCGTGGCACAGGCACGGGGCACATTCCTTGCGATTTCCCACTTCCATTGCAAAAGTCTACCAGTTTCAGGGAAGGTGATAGTAGACGCACGGTTTCTCTGCAGTGGTGTTTCTGCAGTAGGATACCACACAGACATTATGTGACTATGGATTCCTCGGGAACCCAGATGTAAGCTCGAAGTCGCGATCGGCACAGACGTGGTTCGCCGAGATTCGTGTATGCCTTTCCTTTGGCGAAGTCACATACTTTCGCAAACCCTTCTATCTTCGTGACACATGCTGTTCGTTGAGAAAAGCCCTCCATCAGAAGTTGTGCCGCGAGTGAGGTATATCACCCTTCCTTGCCCTCCGTTTCCTTTCACACTTGGCTTCAAGCCGCTTCGTTCCTTAGCAAAGAGGAAGGGCAGTCGAAGGACCGCACCTCCACAGCGTTGTTTCTTGGAGTTAAGTGTATAGCACGTCCGTTACGCTTCCTCCCACTTCCAGACACACACCTCTCTAGGGGACAACGAGTGTGTTGGTGGTCACGTTCGACCCACATTTCTCTTCACAATTCAGCGTGTGGCATTTTCCTTGTGTTTCCACACAAAGTACCGACAGCGCTTCTATCTTCCCGAAACAAGATCTGAGTTGGGAGAAGCTTTCGACACAAGTTCTTTCCCAAGCAGGGCTCTATGGCACAGTAACTTGCGCCTTCACGTTTAACGTGGGACATTTCCTCCGTCTTCTTCCCTGTAGATGGTAGTGGGAAGACTATTGCTCTACCGTTTTGTTTCTTGAGAGGTGAGTGCAAGACCCTCACACACATATCTCAAAAGGCTTCGCGCTTCGCGAACCAAGGGGTTAGCACGAAATCATGTTTGACGCGGCCTCGTTTCTCTGAGTTCAGTGGAAGGCTCTGCTGACGCTAGCTCACGTACATTTGAAGGCCCTTCCAAATTCGTGACCCGAGACTTTGGTGGAGAGAAGCCCTCCACACAACGTGTTCCCCACTGTGGTGTATCTCGCATTCCGTCTCTTTTCTCTCGCCCTAAGCTTTAACACGGCGCTTCCATCCGTAGGGAAAGAGCTGGTCGTCGACGGACGGCAACCCTCTAGATTTGTCCTTAGAGTTAAACACCCGTAGGCAATCTTCCCTATGCTTCCTCACATCATACATTTCCATACTCACCCTTCTTCGTGGAACGACGGGCGGCACATTCGAAACGGACAGCTCACTCTAGGGCACGTCCCTCGTGCCTTCACGCCCACGGCGGAAAACACTTTTATCTTCCTGAAACCATATGATAGCTGAGGGAAGACTTCTTCACAAGGGGTTTGTCAAGCACCGTCCCAGGACACATTCTTTATGCCTTCACACGTTCGCGCCAGAATGCCGCTCATACGTAGGCGTACGGCTTTCCAGGGTTTCCTTCTCAGACTTAAAGGCATGACCTTTTCCCTCTGCTCTCTCTCGCACTCTTGAAAACATTTCTCACGGAACAAGGTTTGAACCGGGAGAGACAATCTCCACTCCTTATTTCCGTGGCGCAGGCATGGGGCACATGCCTTGCGCTGTCACACTTACCTTGGAATAGACTACCATTTTCAGGGAAGAGGTTGGTAGAAACACGGTTTCTCTGCAGTGGTGTTTCTTCAGACCGACGTGCACGCCGCCTGTTTAGGGTTCCACACGTTCATGTTGTGACTAGGTTTTCCCCGTGAAGCCAGATGGAAGCTCGAAGGCGCGGTTTGACACAGACTTGTTTCGCACAGTGTAGTCTGTGGCTTTCCTTTGGCGAACTCACGTACGTTTGAAAACCCTTCTAGCGTCGTGAGCCGTGGTGTTCATTGAGAGAAGCCCTCCATACAAAGTGGTTCCACGAGTAAGGTATAGCAGGCTTTTCCTCTGCTTCCGTTCACACTCGGCGTCAAGCTGCTTCGATCCTTAGGAAAGGAGGCGGGGAGTCGAAGGACCGCTCCTCCACAGCATTGTCTCTTAGACTTAAGTGTACAGCTCGTTCCTTACGCTTCCTCCCATTTCCAGACACACACCTCCCTAGGGGACAACTTGTTAGTTGGTGGTCGCATTCGACCCACATTTTCCTTCACCATTCAGCCTATGGCATTGTCCTTACGCTTTCACACGAAGTCCTGAAAACGCTTCTCCCTTCCCGAAGCAAGATCTGGGTTGACAGGAGCTTGAGACACAACTCCTCTCTCAAACAGTGGTAGACGGCCCAGCATTTGTGCCTTCACTTTGAACGTCGGAAAGTTCTTCCAACTTCTTCCCCGGAGGCGGTAGTGGAAAGACTAGTTCCCTACAGTTTGGTTTCGTGAGAGGTGAGTGTAAGACGCCTACCTTATATAGCAACGCACATGTCTCCAAAGGCTTCTTTCTTCAAGCACCACGATGTTAGCGCGAAAGCCTGTTTGACATGGCCTTGTTTCTCAGAATTCAGTGTCAGGCTACTACTGCTACTGAGGCTAGCCCACGTACATTGCAAGACCCATCCACCTCCATGACACAGGACGTAATGGAGAGAAACCCTCCGCACAACGTGTTCCTCACTGTGCGGTATCGCGCGTTCCATCTCTTTTCGTTCACACGAGGTTTAAGGAGCGGCTTCGCATCCTTACGAGAAGAGATGGTAGTCGAAGGACGGGAACCCTCGAGACTTGTTCTTAGAGTTAAACAAACGCATGCCATCTTCCTTATGCTTCCGCAGTCATCCATTTCCATACACATCCTTCTTCGTGTAACGACGGCAGGCACCTTCGAAGCGGAGAGCGAAGTCTCGTCTACGTCCCTTATGCCTTCACACCCACTACGGAAAACAGTTTCCTCCTACGGAAACGATACGGCAGTTGAGGGAAGCCTTCTTCACAAGTGGTTTCTCGAGCACCGTCACAGGGCACATTCTAGATGCCTTCACCATGTCACGCGAAAAGTGCTTCCCCGACTTACGTGTATGGCTTTCCTGACGGGTCTCCTTCTCACGCTTCAAACCATGACCTTTTCCATCTGCTCTCTCTCATACTCTTGGAAACGCTTCTCACGGAACAGGATTCGAATCGCGACAGACATTTACACTAGTTACTTCCGTGGCACAGGCACGGGGCACATTCCTTGCGATTTCCCACTTCCATTGCAAAAGTCTACCAGTTTCAGGGAAGGTGATAGTAGACGCACGGTTTCTCTGCAGTGGTGTTTCTGCAGTAGGATACCACACAGACATTATGTGACTATGGATTCCTCGGGAACCCAGATGTAAGCTCGAAGTCGCGATCGGCACAGACGTGGTTCGCCGAGATTCGTGTATGCCTTTCCTTTGGCGAAGTCACATACTTTCGCAAACCCTTCTATCTTCGTGACACATGCTGTTCGTTGAGAAAAGCCCTCCATCAGAAGTTGTGCCGCGAGTGAGGTATATCACCCTTCCTTGCCCTCCGTTTCCTTTCACACTTGGCTTCAAGCCGCTTCGTTCCTTAGCAAAGAGGAAGGGCAGTCGAAGGACCGCACCTCCACAGCGTTGTTTCTTGGAGTTAAGTGTATAGCAAGTCCGTTACGCTTCCTCCCACTTCCAGACACACACCTCTCTAGGGGACAACGAGTGTGTTGGTGGTCACGTTCGACCCACATTTCTCTTCACAATTCAGCGTGTGGCATTTTCCTTGTGTTTCCACACAAAGTACCGACAGCGCTTCTATCTTCCCGAAACAAGATCTGAGTTGGGAGAAGCTTTCGACACAAGTTCTTTCCCAAGCAGGGCTCTATGGCACAGTAACTTGCGCCTTCACGTTTAACGTGGGACATTTCCTCCGTCTTCTTCCCTGTAGATGGTAGTGGGAAGACTATTGCTCTACCGTTTTGTTTCTTGAGAGGTGAGTGCAAGACCCTCACACACATATCTCAAAAGGCTTCGCGCTTCGCGAACCAAGGGGTTAGCACGAAATCATGTTTGACGCGGCCTCGTTTCTCTGAGTTCAGTGGAAGGCTCTGCTGACGCTAGCTCACGTACATTTGAAGGCCCTTCCAAATTCGTGACCCGAGACTTTGGTGGAGAGAAGCCCTCCACACAACGTGTTCCCCACTGTGGTGTATCTCGCATTCCGTCTCTTTTCTCTCGCCCTAAGCTTTAACACGGCGCTTCCATCCGTAGGGAAAGAGCTGGTCGTCGACGGACGGCAACCCTCTAGATTTGTCCTTAGAGTTAAACACCCGTAGGCAATCTTCCCTATGCTTCCTCACATCATACATTTCCATACTCACCCTTCTTCGTGGAACGACGGGCGGCACATTCGAAACGGACAGCTCACTCTAGGGCACGTCCCTCGTGCCTTCACGCCCACGGCGGAAAACACTTTTATCTTCCTGAAACCATATGATAGCTGAGGGAAGACTTCTTCACAAGGGGTTTGTCAAGCACCGTCCCAGGACACATTCTTTATGCCTTCACACGTTCGCGCCAGAATGCCGCTCATACGTAGGCGTACGGCTTTCCAGGGTTTCCTTCTCAGACTTAAAGGCATGACCTTTTCCCTCTGCTCTCTCTCGCACTCTTGAAAACATTTCTCACGGAACAAGGTTTGAACCGGGAGAGACAATCTCCACTCCTTATTTCCGTGGCGCAGGCATGGGGCACATGCCTTGCGCTGTCACACTTACCTTGGAATAGACTACCATTTTCAGGGAAGAGGTTGGTAGAAACACGGTTTCTCTGCAGTGGTGTTTCTTCAGACCGACGTGCACGCCGCCTGTTTAGGGTTCCACACGTTCATGTTGTGACTAGGTTTTCCCCGTGAAGCCAGATGGAAGCTCGAAGGCGCGGTTTGACACAGACTTGTTTCGCACAGTGTAGTCTGTGGCTTTCCTTTGGCGAACTCACGTACGTTTGAAAACCCTTCTAGCGTCGTGAGCCGTGGTGTTCATTGAGAGAAGCCCTCCATACAAAGTGGTTCCACGAGTAAGGTATAGCAGGCTTTTCCTCTGCTTCCGTTCACACTCGGCGTCAAGCTGCTTCGATCCTTAGGAAAGGAGGCGGGGAGTCGAAGGACCGCTCCTCCACAGCATTGTCTCTTAGACTTAAGTGTACAGCTCGTTCCTTACGCTTCCTCCCATTTCCAGACACACACCTCCCTAGGGGACAACTTGTTAGTTGGTGGTCGCATTCGACCCACATTTTCCTTCACCATTCAGCCTATGGCATTGTCCTTACGCTTTCACACGAAGTCCTGAAAACGCTTCTCCCTTCCCGAAGCAAGATCTGGGTTGACAGGAGCTTGAGACACAACTCCTCTCTCAAACAGTGGTAGACGGCCCAGCATTTGTGCCTTCACTTTGAACGTCGGAAAGTTCTTCCAACTTCTTCCCCGGAGGCGGTAGTGGAAAGACTAGTTCCCTACAGTTTGGTTTCGTGAGAGGTGAGTGTAAGACGCCTACCTTATATAGCAACGCACATGTCTCCAAAGGCTTCTTTCTTCAAGCACCACGATGTTAGCGCGAAAGCCTGTTTGACATGGCCTTGTTTCTCAGAATTCAGTGTCAGGCTACTACTGCTACTGAGGCTAGCCCACGTACATTGCAAGACCCATCCACCTCCATGACACAGGACGTAATGGAGAGAAACCCTCCGCACAACGTGTTCCTCACTGTGCGGTATCGCGCGTTCCATCTCTTTTCGTTCACACGAGGTTTAAGGAGCGGCTTCGCATCCTTACGAGAAGAGATGGTAGTCGAAGGACGGGAACCCTCGAGACTTGTTCTTAGAGTTAAACAAACGCATGCCATCTTCCTTATGCTTCCGCAGTCATCCATTTCCATACACATCCTTCTTCGTGTAACGACGGCAGGCACCTTCGAAGCGGAGAGCGAAGTCTCGTCTACGTCCCTTATGCCTTCACACCCACTACGGAAAACAGTTTCCTCCTACGGAAACGATACGGCAGTTGAGGGAAGCCTTCTTCACAAGTGGTTTCTCGAGCACCGTCACAGGGCACATTCTAGATGCCTTCACCATGTCACGCGAAAAGTGCTTCCCCGACTTACGTGTATGGCTTTCCTGACGGGTCTCCTTCTCACGCTTCAAACCATGACCTTTTCCATCTGCTCTCTCTCATACTCTTGGAAACGCTTCTCACGGAACAGGATTCGAATCGCGACAGACATTTACACTAGTTACTTCCGTGGCACAGGCACGGGGCACATTCCTTGCGATTTCCCACTTCCATTGCAAAAGTCTACCAGTTTCAGGGAAGGTGATAGTAGACGCACGGTTTCTCTGCAGTGGTGTTTCTGCAGTAGGATACCACACAGACATTATGTGACTATGGATTCCTCGGGAACCCAGATGTAAGCTCGAAGTCGCGATCGGCACAGACGTGGTTCGCCGAGATTCGTGTATGCCTTTCCTTTGGCGAAGTCACATACTTTCGCAAACCCTTCTATCTTCGTGACACATGCTGTTCGTTGAGAAAAGCCCTCCATCAGAAGTTGTGCCGCGAGTGAGGTATATCACCCTTCCTTGCCCTCCGTTTCCTTTCACACTTGGCTTCAAGCCGCTTCGTTCCTTAGCAAAGAGGAAGGGCAGTCGAAGGACCGCACCTCCACAGCGTTGTTTCTTGGAGTTAAGTGTATAGCACGTCCGTTACGCTTCCTCCCACTTCCAGACACACACCTCTCTAGGGGACAACGAGTGTGTTGGTGGTCACGTTCGACCCACATTTCTCTTCACAATTCAGCGTGTGGCATTTTCCTTGTGTTTCCACACAAAGTACCGACAGCGCTTCTATCTTCCCGAAACAAGATCTGAGTTGGGAGAAGCTTTCGACACAAGTTCTTTCCCAAGCAGGGCTCTATGGCACAGTAACTTGCGCCTTCACGTTTAACGTGGGACATTTCCTCCGTCTTCTTCCCTGTAGATGGTAGTGGGAAGACTATTGCTCTACCGTTTTGTTTCTTGAGAGGTGAGTGCAAGACCCTCACACACATATCTCAAAAGGCTTCGCGCTTCGCGAACCAAGGGGTTAGCACGAAATCATGTTTGACGCGGCCTCGTTTCTCTGAGTTCAGTGGAAGGCTCTGCTGACGCTAGCTCACGTACATTTGAAGGCCCTTCCAAATTCGTGACCCGAGACTTTGGTGGAGAGAAGCCCTCCACACAACGTGTTCCCCACTGTGGTGTATCTCGCATTCCGTCTCTTTTCTCTCGCCCTAAGCTTTAACACGGCGCTTCCATCCGTAGGGAAAGAGCTGGTCGTCGACGGACGGCAACCCTCTAGATTTGTCCTTAGAGTTAAACACCCGTAGGCAATCTTCCCTATGCTTCCTCACATCATACATTTCCATACTCACCCTTCTTCGTGGAACGACGGGCGGCACATTCGAAACGGACAGCTCACTCTAGGGCACGTCCCTCGTGCCTTCACGCCCACGGCGGAAAACACTTTTATCTTCCTGAAACCATATGATAGCTGAGGGAAGACTTCTTCACAAGGGGTTTGTCAAGCACCGTCCCAGGACACATTCTTTATGCCTTCACACGTTCGCGCCAGAATGCCGCTCATACGTAGGCGTACGGCTTTCCAGGGTTTCCTTCTCAGACTTAAAGGCATGACCTTTTCCCTCTGCTCTCTCTCGCACTCTTGAAAACATTTCTCACGGAACAAGGTTTGAACCGGGAGAGACAATCTCCACTCCTTATTTCCGTGGCGCAGGCATGGGGCACATGCCTTGCGCTGTCACACTTACCTTGGAATAGACTACCATTTTCAGGGAAGAGGTTGGTAGAAACACGGTTTCTCTGCAGTGGTGTTTCTTCAGACCGACGTGCACGCCGCCTGTTTAGGGTTCCACACGTTCATGTTGTGACTAGGTTTTCCCCGTGAAGCCAGATGGAAGCTCGAAGGCGCGGTTTGACACAGACTTGTTTCGCACAGTGTAGTCTGTGGCTTTCCTTTGGCGAACTCACGTACGTTTGAAAACCCTTCTAGCGTCGTGAGCCGTGGTGTTCATTGAGAGAAGCCCTCCATACAAAGTGGTTCCACGAGTAAGGTATAGCAGGCTTTTCCTCTGCTTCCGTTCACACTCGGCGTCAAGCTGCTTCGATCCTTAGGAAAGGAGGCGGGGAGTCGAAGGACCGCTCCTCCACAGCATTGTCTCTTAGACTTAAGTGTACAGCTCGTTCCTTACGCTTCCTCCCATTTCCAGACACACAGCTCCCTAGGGGACAACTTGTTAGTTGGTGGTCGCATTCGACCCACATTTTCCTTCACCATTCAGCCTATGGCATTGTCCTTACGCTTTCACACGAAGTCCTGAAAACGCTTCTCCCTTCCCGAAGCAAGATCTGGGTTGACAGGAGCTTGAGACACAACTCCTCTCTCAAACAGTGGTAGACGGCCCAGCATTTGTGCCTTCACTTTGAACGTCGGAAAGTTCTTCCAACTTCTTCCCCGGAGGCGGTAGTGGAAAGACTAGTTCCCTACAGTTTGGTTTCGTGAGAGGTGAGTGTAAGACGCCTACCTTATATAGCAACGCACATGTCTCCAAAGGCTTCTTTCTTCAAGCACCACGATGTTAGCGCGAAAGCCTGTTTGACATGGCCTTGTTTCTCAGAATTCAGTGTCAGGCTACTACTGCTACTGAGGCTAGCCCACGTACATTGCAAGACCCATCCACCTCCATGACACAGGACGTAATGGAGAGAAACCCTCCGCACAACGTGTTCCTCACTGTGCGGTATCGCGCGTTCCATCTCTTTTCGTTCACACGAGGTTTAAGGAGCGGCTTCGCATCCTTACGAGAAGAGATGGTAGTCGAAGGACGGGAACCCTCGAGACTTGTTCTTAGAGTTAAACAAACGCATGCCATCTTCCTTATGCTTCCGCAGTCATCCATTTCCATACACATCCTTCTTCGTGTAACGACGGCAGGCACCTTCGAAGCGGAGAGCGAAGTCTCGTCTACGTCCCTTATGCCTTCACACCCACTACGGAAAACAGTTTCCTCCTACGGAAACGATACGGCAGTTGAGGGAAGCCTTCTTCACAAGTGGTTTCTCGAGCACCGTCACAGGGCACATTCTAGATGCCTTCACCATGTCACGCGAAAAGTGCTTCCCCGACTTACGTGTATGGCTTTCCTGACGGGTCTCCTTCTCACGCTTCAAACCATGACCTTTTCCATCTGCTCTCTCTCATACTCTTGGAAACGCTTCTCACGGAACAGGATTCGAATCGCGACAGACATTTACACTAGTTACTTCCGTGGCACAGGCACGGGGCACATTCCTTGCGATTTCCCACTTCCATTGCAAAAGTCTACCAGTTTCAGGGAAGGTGATAGTAGACGCACGGTTTCTCTGCAGTGGTGTTTCTGCAGTAGGATACCACACAGACATTATGTGACTATGGATTCCTCGGGAACCCAGATGTAAGCTCGAAGTCGCGATCGGCACAGACGTGGTTCGCCGAGATTCGTGTATGCCTTTCCTTTGGCGAAGTCACATACTTTCGCAAACCCTTCTATCTTCGTGACACATGGTGTTCGTTGAGAAAAGCCCTCCATCAGAAGTTGTGCCGCGAGTGAGGTATATCACCCTTCCTTGCCCTCCGTTTCCTTTCACACTTGGCTTCAAGCCGCTTCGTTCCTTAGCAAAGAGGAAGGGCAGTCGAAGGACCGCACCTCCACAGCGTTGTTTCTTGGAGTTAAGTGTATAGCACGTCCGTTACGCTTCCTCCCACTTCCAGACACACACCTCTCTAGGGGACAACGAGTGTGTTGGTGGTCACGTTCGACCCACATTTCTCTTCACAATTCAGCGTGTGGCATTTTCCTTGTGTTTCCACACAAAGTACCGACAGCGCTTCTATCTTCCCGAAACAAGATCTGAGTTGGGAGAAGCTTTCGACACAAGTTCTTTCCCAAGCAGGGCTCTATGGCACAGTAACTTGCGCCTTCACGTTTAACGTGGGACATTTCCTCCGTCTTCTTCCCTGTAGATGGTAGTGGAAAACTATTGCTCTACCGTTTTGTTTCTTGAGAGGTGAGTGCAAGACCCTCACACACATATCTCAAAAGGCTTCGCGCTTCGCGAACCAAGGTGTTAGCACGAAATCATGTTTGACGCGGCCTCGTTTCTCTGAGTTCAGTGGAAGGCTCTGCTGACGCTAGCTCACGTACATTTGAAGGCCCTTCCAAATTCGTGACCCGAGACTTTGGTGGAGAGAAGCCCTCCACACAACGTGTTCCCCACTGTGGTGTATCTCGCATTCCGTCTCTTTTCTCTCGCCCTAAGCTTTAACACGGCGCTTCCATCCGTAGGGAAAGAGCTGGTCGTCGACGGACGGCAACCCTCTAGATTTGTCCTTAGAGTTAAACACCCGTAGGCAATCTTCCCTATGCTTCCTCACATCATACATTTCCATACTCACCCTTCTTCGTGGAACGACGGGCGGCACATTCGAAACGGACAGCTCACTCTAGGGCACGTCCCTCGTGCCTTCACGCCCACGGCGGAAAACACTTTTATCTTCCTGAAACCATATGATAGCTGAGGGAAGACTTCTTCACAAGGGGTTTGTCAAGCACCGTCCCAGGACACATTCTTTATGCCTTCACACGTTCGCGCCAGAATGCCGCTCATACGTAGGCGTACGGCTTTCCAGGGTTTCCTTCTCAGACTTAAAGGCATGACCTTTTCCCTCTGCTCTCTCTCGCACTCTTGAAAACATTTCTCACGGAACAAGGTTTGAACCGGGAGAGACAATCTCCACTCCTTATTTCCGTGGCGCAGGCATGGGGCACATGCCTTGCGCTGTCACACTTACCTTGGAATAGACTACCATTTTCAGGGAAGAGGTTGGTAGAAACACGGTTTCTCTGCAGTGGTGTTTCTTCAGACCGACGTGCACGCCGCCTGTTTAGGGTTCCACACGTTCATGTTGTGACTAGGTTTTCCCCGTGAAGCCAGATGGAAGCTCGAAGGCGCGGTTTGACACAGACTTGTTTCGCACAGTGTAGTCTGTGGCTTTCCTTTGGCGAACTCACGTACGTTTGAAAACCCTTCTAGCGTCGTGAGCCGTGGTGTTCATTGAGAGAAGCCCTCCATACAAAGTGGTTCCACGAGTAAGGTATAGCAGGCTTTTCCTCTGCTTCCGTTCACACTCGGCGTCAAGCTGCTTCGATCCTTAGGAAAGGAGGCGGGGAGTCGAAGGACCGCTCCTCCACAGCATTGTCTCTTAGACTTAAGTGTACAGCTCGTTCCTTACGCTTCCTCCCATTTCCAGACACACACCTCCCTAGGGGACAACTTGTTAGTTGGTGGTCGCATTCGACCCACATTTTCCTTCACCATTCAGCCTATGGCATTGTCCTTACGCTTTCACACGAAGTCCTGAAAACGCTTCTCCCTTCCCGAAGCAAGATCTGGGTTGACAGGAGCTTGAGACACAACTCCTCTCTCAAACAGTGGTAGACGGCCCAGCATTTGTGCCTTCACTTTGAACGTCGGAAAGTTCTTCCAACTTCTTCCCCGGAGGCGGTAGTGGAAAGACTAGTTCCCTACAGTTTGGTTTCGTGAGAGGTGAGTGTAAGACGCCTACCTTATATAGCAACGCACATGTCTCCAAAGGCTTCTTTCTTCAAGCACCACGATGTTAGCGCGAAAGCCTGTTTGACATGGCCTTGTTTCTCAGAATTCAGTGTCAGGCTACTACTGCTACTGAGGCTAGCCCACGTACATTGCAAGACCCATCCACCTCCATGACACAGGACGTAATGGAGAGAAACCCTCCGCACAACGTGTTCCTCACTGTGCGGTATCGCGCGTTCCATCTCTTTTCGTTCACACGAGGTTTAAGGAGCGGCTTCGCATCCTTACGAGAAGAGATGGTAGTCGAAGGACGGGAACCCTCGAGACTTGTTCTTAGAGTTAAACAAACGCATGCCATCTTCCTTATGCTTCCGCAGTCATCCATTTCCATACACATCCTTCTTCGTGTAACGACGGCAGGCACCTTCGAAGCGGAGAGCGAAGTCTCGTCTACGTCCCTTATGCCTTCACACCCACTACGGAAAACAGTTTCCTCCTACGGAAACGATACGGCAGTTGAGGGAAGCCTTCTTCACAAGTGGTTTCTCGAGCACCGTCACAGGGCACATTCTAGATGCCTTCACCATGTCACGCGAAAAGTGCTTCCCCGACTTACGTGTATGGCTTTCCTGACGGGTCTCCTTCTCACGCTTCAAACCATGACCTTTTCCATCTGCTCTCTCTCATACTCTTGGAAACGCTTCTCACGGAACAGGATTCGAATCGCGACAGACATTTACACTAGTTACTTCCGTGGCACAGGCACGGGGCACATTCCTTGCGATTTCCCACTTCCATTGCAAAAGTCTACCAGTTTCAGGGAAGGTGATAGTAGACGCACGGTTTCTCTGCAGTGGTGTTTCTGCAGTAGGATACCACACAGACATTATGTGACTATGGATTCCTCGGGAACCCAGATGTAAGCTCGAAGTCGCGATCGGCACAGACGTGGTTCGCCGAGATTCGTGTATGCCTTTCCTTTGGCGAAGTCACATACTTTCGCAAACCCTTCTATCTTCGTGACACATGCTGTTCGTTGAGAAAAGCCCTCCATCAGAAGTTGTGCCGCGAGTGAGGTATATCACCCTTCCTTGCCCTCCGTTTCCTTTCACACTTGGCTTCAAGCCGCTTCGTTCCTTAGCAAAGAGGAAGGGCAGTCGAAGGACCGCACCTCCACAGCGTTGTTTCTTGGAGTTAAGTGTATAGCACGTCCGTTACGCTTCCTCCCACTTCCAGACACACACCTCTCTAGGGGACAACGAGTGTGTTGGTGGTCACGTTCGACCCACATTTCTCTTCACAATTCAGCGTGTGGCATTTTCCTTGTGTTTCCACACAAAGTACCGACAGCGCTTCTATCTTCCCGAAACAAGATCTGAGTTGGGAGAAGCTTTCGACACAAGTTCTTTCCCAAGCAGGGCTCTATGGCACAGTAACTTGCGCCTTCACGTTTAACGTGGGACATTTCCTCCGTCTTCTTCCCTGTAGATGGTAGTGGGAAGACTATTGCTCTACCGTTTTGTTTCTTGAGAGGTGAGTGCAAGACCCTCACACACATATCTCAAAAGGCTTCGCGCTTCGCGAACCAAGGTGTTAGCACGAAATCATGTTTGACGCGGCCTCGTTTCTCTGAGTTCAGTGGAAGGCTCTGCTGACGCTAGCTCACGTACATTTGAAGGCCCTTCCAAATTCGTGACCCGAGACTTTGGTGGAGAGAAGCCCTCCACACAACGTGTTCCCCACTGTGGTGTATCTCGCATTCCGTCTCTTTTCTCTCGCCCTAAGCTTTAACACGGCGCTTCCATCCGTAGGGAAAGAGCTGGTCGTCGACGGACGGCAACCCTCTAGATTTGTCCTTAGAGTTAAACACCCGTAGGCAATCTTCCCTATGCTTCCTCACATCATACATTTCCATACTCACCCTTCTTCGTGGAACGACGGGCGGCACATTCGAAACGGACAGCTCACTCTAGGGCACGTCCCTCGTGCCTTCACGCCCACGGCGGAAAACACTTTTATCTTCCTGAAACCATATGATAGCTGAGGGAAGACTTCTTCACAAGGGGTTTGTCAAGCACCGTCCCAGGACACATTCTTTATGCCTTCACACGTTCGCGCCAGAATGCCGCTCATACGTAGGCGTACGGCTTTCCAGGGTTTCCTTCTCAGACTTAAAGGCATGACCTTTTCCCTCTGCTCTCTCTCGCACTCTTGAAAACATTTCTCACGGAACAAGGTTTGAACCGGGAGAGACAATCTCCACTCCTTATTTCCGTGGCGCAGGCATGGGGCACATGCCTTGCGCTGTCACACTTACCTTGGAATAGACTACCATTTTCAGGGAAGAGGTTGGTAGAAACACGGTTTCTCTGCAGTGGTGTTTCTTCAGACCGACGTGCACGCCGCCTGTTTAGGGTTCCACACGTTCATGTTGTGACTAGGTTTTCCCCGTGAAGCCAGATGGAAGCTCGAAGGCGCGGTTTGACACAGACTTGTTTCGCACAGTGTAGTCTGTGGCTTTCCTTTGGCGAACTCACGTACGTTTGAAAACCCTTCTAGCGTCGTGAGCCGTGGTGTTCATTGAGAGAAGCCCTCCATACAAAGTGGTTCCACGAGTAAGGTATAGCAGGCTTTTCCTCTGCTTCCGTTCACACTCGGCGTCAAGCTGCTTCGATCCTTAGGAAAGGAGGCGGGGAGTCGAAGGACCGCTCCTCCACAGCATTGTCTCTTAGACTTAAGTGTACAGCTCGTTCCTTACGCTTCCTCCCATTTCCAGACACACACCTCCCTAGGGGACAACTTGTTAGTTGGTGGTCGCATTCGACCCACATTTTCCTTCACCATTCAGCCTATGGCATTGTCCTTACGCTTTCACACGAAGTCCTGAAAACGCTTCTCCCTTCCCGAAGCAAGATCTGGGTTGACAGGAGCTTGAGACACAACTCCTCTCTCAAACAGTGGTAGACGGCCCAGCATTTGTGCCTTCACTTTGAACGTCGGAAAGTTCTTCCAACTTCTTCCCCGGAGGCGGTAGTGGAAAGACTAGTTCCCTACAGTTTGGTTTCGTGAGAGGTGAGTGTAAGACGCCTACCTTATATAGCAACGCACATGTCTCCAAAGGCTTCTTTCTTCAAGCACCACGATGTTAGCGCGAAAGCCTGTTTGACATGGCCTTGTTTCTCAGAATTCAGTGTCAGGCTACTACTGCTACTGAGGCTAGCCCACGTACATTGCAAGACCCATCCACCTCCATGACACAGGACGTAATGGAGAGAAACCCTCCGCACAACGTGTTCCTCACTGTGCGGTATCGCGCGTTCCATCTCTTTTCGTTCACACGAGGTTTAAGGAGCGGCTTCGCATCCTTACGAGAAGAGATGGTAGTCGAAGGACGGGAACCCTCGAGACTTGTTCTTAGAGTTAAACAAACGCATGCCATCTTCCTTATGCTTCCGCAGTCATCCATTTCCATACACATCCTTCTTCGTGTAACGACGGCAGGCACCTTCGAAGCGGAGAGCGAAGTCTCGTCTACGTCCCTTATGCCTTCACACCCACTACGGAAAACAGTTTCCTCCTACGGAAACGATACGGCAGTTGAGGGAAGCCTTCTTCACAAGTGGTTTCTCGAGCACCGTCACAGGGCACATTCTAGATGCCTTCACCATGTCACGCGAAAAGTGCTTCCCCGACTTACGTGTATGGCTTTCCTGACGGGTCTCCTTCTCACGCTTCAAACCATGACCTTTTCCATCTGCTCTCTCTCATACTCTTGGAAACGCTTCTCACGGAACAGGATTCGAATCGCGACAGACATTTACACTAGTTACTTCCGTGGCACAGGCACGGGGCACATTCCTTGCGATTTCCCACTTCCATTGCAAAAGTCTACCAGTTTCAGGGAAGGTGATAGTAGACGCACGGTTTCTCTGCAGTGGTGTTTCTGCAGTAGGATACCACACAGACATTATGTGACTATGGATTCCTCGGGAACCCAGATGGAAGCTCGAAGTCGCGATCGGCACAGACGTGGTTCGCCGAGATTCGTGTATGCCTTTCCTTTGGCGAAGTCACATACTTTCGCAAACCCTTCTATCTTCGTGACACATGCTGTTCGTTGAGAAAAGCCCTCCATCAGAAGTTGTGCCGCGAGTGAGGTATATCACCCTTCCTTGCCCTCCGTTTCCTTTCACACTTGGCTTCAAGCCGCTTCGTTCCTTAGCAAAGAGGAAGGGCAGTCGAAGGACCGCACCTCCACAGCGTTGTTTCTTGGAGTTAAGTGTATAGCACGTCCGTTACGCTTCCTCCCACTTCCAGACACACACCTCTCTAGGGGACAACGAGTGTGTTGGTGGTCACGTTCGACCCACATTTCTCTTCACAATTCAGCGTGTGGCATTTTCCTTGTGTTTCCACACAAAGTACCGACAGCGCTTCTATCTTCCCGAAACAAGATCTGAGTTGGGAGAAGCTTTCGACACAAGTTCTTTCCCAAGCAGGGCTCTATGGCACAGTAACTTGCGCCTTCACGTTTAACGTGGGACATTTCCTCCGTCTTCTTCCCTGTAGATGGTAGTGGGAAGACTATTGCTCTACCGTTTTGTTTCTTGAGAGGTGAGTGCAAGACCCTCACACACATATCTCAAAAGGCTTCGCGCTTCGCGAACCAAGGGGTTAGCACGAAATCATGTTTGACGCGGCCTCGTTTCTCTGAGTTCAGTGGAAGGCTCTGCTGACGCTAGCTCACGTACATTTGAAGGCCCTTCCAAATTCGTGACCCGAGACTTTGGTGGAGAGAAGCCCTCCACACAACGTGTTCCCCACTGTGGTGTATCTCGCATTCCGTCTCTTTTCTCTCGCCCTAAGCTTTAACACGGCGCTTCCATCCGTAGGGAAAGAGCTGGTCGTCGACGGACGGCAACCCTCTAGATTTGTCCTTAGAGTTAAACACCCGTAGGCAATCTTCCCTATGCTTCCTCACATCATACATTTCCATACTCACCCTTCTTCGTGGAACGACGGGCGGCACATTCGAAACGGACAGCTCACTCTAGGGCACGTCCCTCGTGCCTTCACGCCCACGGCGGAAAACACTTTTATCTTCCTGAAACCATATGATAGCTGAGGGAAGACTTCTTCACAAGGGGTTTGTCAAGCACCGTCCCAGGACACATTCTTTATGCCTTCACACGTTCGCGCCAGAATGCCGCTCATACGTAGGCGTACGGCTTTCCAGGGTTTCCTTCTCAGACTTAAAGGCATGACCTTTTCCCTCTGCTCTCTCTCGCACTCTTGAAAACATTTCTCACGGAACAAGGTTTGAACCGGGAGAGACAATCTCCACTCCTTATTTCCGTGGCGCAGGCATGGGGCACATGCCTTGCGCTGTCACACTTACCTTGGAATAGACTACCATTTTCAGGGAAGAGGTTGGTAGAAACACGGTTTCTCTGCAGTGGTGTTTCTTCAGACCGACGTGCACGCCGCCTGTTTAGGGTTCCACACGTTCATGTTGTGACTAGGTTTTCCCCGTGAAGCCAGATGGAAGCTCGAAGGCGCGGTTTGACACAGACTTGTTTCGCACAGTGTAGTCTGTGGCTTTCCTTTGGCGAACTCACGTACGTTTGAAAACCCTTCTAGCGTCGTGAGCCGTGGTGTTCATTGAGAGAAGCCCTCCATACAAAGTGGTTCCACGAGTAAGGTATAGCAGGCTTTTCCTCTGCTTCCGTTCACACTCGGCGTCAAGCTGCTTCGATCCTTAGGAAAGGAGGCGGGGAGTCGAAGGACCGCTCCTCCACAGCATTGTCTCTTAGACTTAAGTGTACAGCTCGTTCCTTACGCTTCCTCCCATTTCCAGACACACACCTCCCTAGGGGACAACTTGTTAGTTGGTGGTCGCATTCGACCCACATTTTCCTTCACCATTCAGCCTATGGCATTGTCCTTACGCTTTCACACGAAGTCCTGAAAACGCTTCTCCCTTCCCGAAGCAAGATCTGGGTTGACAGGAGCTTGAGACACAACTCCTCTCTCAAACAGTGGTAGACGGCCCAGCATTTGTGCCTTCACTTTGAACGTCGGAAAGTTCTTCCAACTTCTTCCCCGGAGGCGGTAGTGGAAAGACTAGTTCCCTACAGTTTGGTTTCGTGAGAGGTGAGTGTAAGACGCCTACCTTATATAGCAACGCACATGTCTCCAAAGGCTTCTTTCTTCAAGCACCACGATGTTAGCGCGAAAGCCTGTTTGACATGGCCTTGTTTCTCAGAATTCAGTGTCAGGCTACTACTGCTACTGAGGCTAGCCCACGTACATTGCAAGACCCATCCACCTCCATGACACAGGACGTAATGGAGAGAAACCCTCCGCACAACGTGTTCCTCACTGTGCGGTATCGCGCGTTCCATCTCTTTTCGTTCACACGAGGTTTAAGGAGCGGCTTCGCATCCTTACGAGAAGAGATGGTAGTCGAAGGACGGGAACCCTCGAGACTTGTTCTTAGAGTTAAACAAACGCATGCCATCTTCCTTATGCTTCCGCAGTCATCCATTTCCATACACATCCTTCTTCGTGTAACGACGGCAGGCACCTTCGAAGCGGAGAGCGAAGTCTCGTCTACGTCCCTTATGCCTTCACACCCACTACGGAAAACAGTTTCCTCCTACGGAAACGATACGGCAGTTGAGGGAAGCCTTCTTCACAAGTGGTTTCTCGAGCACCGTCACAGGGCACATTCTAGATGCCTTCACCATGTCACGCGAAAAGTGCTTCCCCGACTTACGTGTATGGCTTTCCTGACGGGTCTCCTTCTCACGCTTCAAACCATGACCTTTTCCATCTGCTCTCTCTCATACTCTTGGAAACGCTTCTCACGGAACAGGATTCGAATCGCGACAGACATTTACACTAGTTACTTCCGTGGCACAGGCACGGGGCACATTCCTTGCGATTTCCCACTTCCATTGCAAAAGTCTACCAGTTTCAGGGAAGGTGATAGTAGACGCACGGTTTCTCTGCAGTGGTGTTTCTGCAGTAGGATACCACACAGACATTATGTGACTATGGATTCCTCGGGAACCCAGATGTAAGCTCGAAGTCGCGATCGGCACAGACGTGGTTCGCCGAGATTCGTGTATGCCTTTCCTTTGGCGAAGTCACATACTTTCGCAAACCCTTCTATCTTCGTGACACATGCTGTTCGTTGAGAAAAGCCCTCCATCAGAAGTTGTGCCGCGAGTGAGGTATATCACCCTTCCTTGCCCTCCGTTTCCTTTCACACTTGGCTTCAAGCCGCTTCGTTCCTTAGCAAAGAGGAAGGGCAGTCGAAGGACCGCACCTCCACAGCGTTGTTTCTTGGAGTTAAGTGTATAGCACGTCCGTTACGCTTCCTCCCACTTCCAGACACACACCTCTCTAGGGGACAACGAGTGTGTTGGTGGTCACGTTCGACCCACATTTCTCTTCACAATTCAGCGTGTGGCATTTTCCTTGTGTTTCCACACAAAGTACCGACAGCGCTTCTATCTTCCCGAAACAAGATCTGAGTTGGGAGAAGCTTTCGACACAAGTTCTTTCCCAAGCAGGGCTCTATGGCACAGTAACTTGCGCCTTCACGTTTAACGTGGGACATTTCCTCCGTCTTCTTCCCTGTAGATGGTAGTGGGAAGACTATTGCTCTACCGTTTTGTTTCTTGAGAGGTGAGTGCAAGACCCTCACACACATATCTCAAAAGGCTTCGCGCTTCGCGAACCAAGGGGTTAGCACGAAATCATGTTTGACGCGGCCTCGTTTCTCTGAGTTCAGTGGAAGGCTCTGCTGACGCTAGCTCACGTACATTTGAAGGCCCTTCCAAATTCGTGACCCGAGACTTTGGTGGAGAGAAGCCCTCCACACAACGTGTTCCCCACTGTGGTGTATCTCGCATTCCGTCTCTTTTCTCTCGCCCTAAGCTTTAACACGGCGCTTCCATCCGTAGGGAAAGAGCTGGTCGTCGACGGACGGCAACCCTCTAGATTTGTCCTTAGAGTTAAACACCCGTAGGCAATCTTCCCTATGCTTCCTCACATCATACATTTCCATACTCACCCTTCTTCGTGGAACGACGGGCGGCACATTCGAAACGGACAGCTCACTCTAGGGCACGTCCCTCGTGCCTTCACGCCCACGGCGGAAAACACTTTTATCTTCCTGAAACCATATGATAGCTGAGGGAAGACTTCTTCACAAGGGGTTTGTCAAGCACCGTCCCAGGACACATTCTTTATGCCTTCACACGTTCGCGCCAGAATGCCGCTCATACGTAGGCGTACGGCTTTCCAGGGTTTCCTTCTCAGACTTAAAGGCATGACCTTTTCCCTCTGCTCTCTCTCGCACTCTTGAAAACATTTCTCACGGAACAAGGTTTGAACCGGGAGAGACAATCTGCACTCCTTATTTCCGTGGCGCAGGCATGGGGCACATGCCTTGCGCTGTCACACTTACCTTGGAATAGACTACCATTTTCAGGGAAGAGGTTGGTAGAAACACGGTTTCTCTGCAGTGGTGTTTCTTCAGACCGACGTGCACGCCGCCTGTTTAGGGTTCCACACGTTCATGTTGTGACTAGGTTTTCCCCGTGAAGCCAGATGGAAGCTCGAAGGCGCGGTTTGACACAGACTTGTTTCGCACAGTGTAGTCTGTGGCTTTCCTTTGGCGAACTCACGTACGTTTGAAAACCCTTCTAGCGTCGTGAGCCGTGGTGTTCATTGAGAGAAGCCCTCCATACAAAGTGGTTCCACGAGTAAGGTATAGCAGGCTTTTCCTCTGCTTCCGTTCACACTCGGCGTCAAGCTGCTTCGATCCTTAGGAAAGGAGGCGGGGAGTCGAAGGACCGCTCCTCCACAGCATTGTCTCTTAGACTTAAGTGTACAGCTCGTTCCTTACGCTTCCTCCCATTTCCAGACACACACCTCCCTAGGGGACAACTTGTTAGTTGGTGGTCGCATTCGACCCACATTTTCCTTCACCATTCAGCCTATGGCATTGTCCTTACGCTTTCACACGAAGTCCTGAAAACGCTTCTCCCTTCCCGAAGCAAGATCTGGGTTGACAGGAGCTTGAGACACAACTCCTCTCTCAAACAGTGGTAGACGGCCCAGCATTTGTGCCTTCACTTTGAACGTCGGAAAGTTCTTCCAACTTCTTCCCCGGAGGCGGTAGTGGAAAGACTAGTTCCCTACAGTTTGGTTTCGTGAGAGGTGAGTGTAAGACGCCTACCTTATATAGCAACGCACATGTCTCCAAAGGCTTCTTTCTTCAAGCACCACGATGTTAGCGCGAAAGCCTGTTTGACATGGCCTTGTTTCTCAGAATTCAGTGTCAGGCTACTACTGCTACTGAGGCTAGCCCACGTACATTGCAAGACCCATCCACCTCCATGACACAGGACGTAATGGAGAGAAACCCTCCGCACAACGTGTTCCTCACTGTGCGGTATCGCGCGTTCCATCTCTTTTCGTTCACACGAGGTTTAAGGAGCGGCTTCGCATCCTTACGAGAAGAGATGGTAGTCGAAGGACGGGAACCCTCGAGACTTGTTCTTAGAGTTAAACAAACGCATGCCATCTTCCTTATGCTTCCGCAGTCATCCATTTCCATACACATCCTTCTTCGTGTAACGACGGCAGGCACCTTCGAAGCGGAGAGCGAAGTCTCGTCTACGTCCCTTATGCCTTCACACCCACTACGGAAAACAGTTTCCTCCTACGGAAACGATACGGCAGTTGAGGGAAGCCTTCTTCACAAGTGGTTTCTCGAGCACCGTCACAGGGCACATTCTAGATGCCTTCACCATGTCACGCGAAAAGTGCTTCCCCGACTTACGTGTATGGCTTTCCTGACGGGTCTCCTTCTCACGCTTCAAACCATGACCTTTTCCATCTGCTCTCTCTCATACTCTTGGAAACGCTTCTCACGGAACAGGATTCGAATCGCGACAGACATTTACACTAGTTACTTCCGTGGCACAGGCACGGGGCACATTCCTTGCGATTTCCCACTTCCATTGCAAAAGTCT
Organism: Eumetopias jubatus; assembly: GCF_037043125.1. NCBI lineage: Eukaryota > Metazoa > Chordata > Mammalia > Carnivora > Otariidae > Eumetopias > Eumetopias jubatus. The sequence goes on from NW_028274979.1 coordinate 222,445, forward strand.
ACCAGTTTCAGGGAAGGTGATAGTAGACGCACGGTTTCTCTGCAGTGGTGTTTCTGCAGTAGGATACCACACAGACATTATGTGACTATGGATTCCTCGGGAACCCAGATGTAAGCTCGAAGTCGCGATCGGCACAGACGTGGTTCGCCGAGATTCGTGTATGCCTTTCCTTTGGCGAAGTCACATACTTTCGCAAACCCTTCTATCTTCGTGACACATGCTGTTCGTTGAGAAAAGCCCTCCATCAGAAGTTGTGCCGCGAGTGAGGTATATCACCCTTCCTTGCCCTCCGTTTCCTTTCACACTTGGCTTCAAGCCGCTTCGTTCCTTAGCAAAGAGGAAGGGCAGTCGAAGGACCGCACCTCCACAGCGTTGTTTCTTGGAGTTAAGTGTATAGCACGTCCGTTACGCTTCCTCCCACTTCCAGACACACACCTCTCTAGGGGACAACGAGTGTGTTGGTGGTCACGTTCGACCCACATTTCTCTTCACAATTCAGCGTGTGGCATTTTCCTTGTGTTTCCACACAAAGTACCGACAGCGCTTCTATCTTCCCGAAACAAGATCTGAGTTGGGAGAAGCTTTCGACACAAGTTCTTTCCCAAGCAGGGCTCTATGGCACAGTAACTTGCGCCTTCACGTTTAACGTGGGACATTTCCTCCGTCTTCTTCCCTGTAGATGGTAGTGGGAAGACTATTGCTCTACCGTTTTGTTTCTTGAGAGGTGAGTGCAAGACCCTCACACACATATCTCAAAAGGCTTCGCGCTTCGCGAACCAAGGGGTTAGCACGAAATCATGTTTGACGCGGCCTCGTTTCTCTGAGTTCAGTGGAAGGCTCTGCTGACGCTAGCTCACGTACATTTGAAGGCCCTTCCAAATTCGTGACCCGAGACTTTGGTGGAGAGAAGCCCTCCACACAACGTGTTCCCCACTGTGGTGTATCTCGCATTCCGTCTCTTTTCTCTCGCCCTAAGCTTTAACACGGCGCTTCCATCCGTAGGGAAAGAGCTGGTCGTCGACGGACGGCAACCCTCTAGATTTGTCCTTAGAGTTAAACACCCGTAGGCAATCTTCCCTCTGCTTCCTCACATCATACATTTCCATACTCACCCTTCTTCGTGGAACGACGGGCGGCACATTCGAAACGGACAGCTCACTCTAGGGCACGTCCCTCGTGCCTTCACGCCCACGGCGGAAAACACTTTTATCTTCCTGAAACCATATGATAGCTGAGGGAAGACTTCTTCACAAGGGGTTTGTCAAGCACCGTCCCAGGACACATTCTTTATGCCTTCACACGTTCGCGCCAGAATGCCGCTCATACGTAGGCGTACGGCTTTCCAGGGTTTCCTTCTCAGACTTAAAGGCATGACCTTTTCCCTCTGCTCTCTCTCGCACTCTTGAAAACATTTCTCACGGAACAAGGTTTGAACCGGGAGAGACAATCTCCACTCCTTATTTCCGTGGCGCAGGCATGGGGCACATGCCTTGCGCTGTCACACTTACCTTGGAATAGACTACCATTTTCAGGGAAGAGGTTGGTAGAAACACGGTTTCTCTGCAGTGGTGTTTCTTCAGACCGACGTGCACGCCGCCTGTTTAGGGTTCCACACGTTCATGTTGTGACTAGGTTTTCCCCGTGAAGCCAGATGGAAGCTCGAAGGCGCGGTTTGACACAGACTTGTTTCGCACAGTGTAGTCTGTGGCTTTCCTTTGGCGAACTCACGTACGTTTGAAAACCCTTCTAGCGTCGTGAGCCGTGGTGTTCATTGAGAGAAGCCCTCCATACAAAGTGGTTCCACGAGTAAGGTATAGCAGGCTTTTCCTCTGCTTCCGTTCACACTCGGCGTCAAGCTGCTTCGATCCTTAGGAAAGGAGGCGGGGAGTCGAAGGACCGCTCCTCCACAGCATTGTCTCTTAGACTTAAGTGTACAGCTCGTTCCTTACGCTTCCTCCCATTTCCAGACACACACCTCCCTAGGGGACAACTTGTTAGTTGGTGGTCGCATTCGACCCACATTTTCCTTCACCATTCAGCCTATGGCATTGTCCTTACGCTTTCACACGAAGTCCTGAAAACGCTTCTCCCTTCCCGAAGCAAGATCTGGGTTGACAGGAGCTTGAGACACAACTCCTCTCTCAAACAGTGGTAGACGGCCCAGCATTTGTGCCTTCACTTTGAACGTCGGAAAGTTCTTCCAACTTCTTCCCCGGAGGCGGTAGTGGAAAGACTAGTTCCCTACAGTTTGGTTTCGTGAGAGGTGAGTGTAAGACGCCTACCTTATATAGCAACGCACATGTCTCCAAAGGCTTCTTTCTTCAAGCACCACGATGTTAGCGCGAAAGCCTGTTTGACATGGCCTTGTTTCTCAGAATTCAGTGTCAGGCTACTACTGCTACTGAGGCTAGCCCACGTACATTGCAAGACCCATCCACCTCCATGACACAGGACGTAATGGAGAGAAACCCTCCGCACAACGTGTTCCTCACTGTGCGGTATCGCGCGTTCCATCTCTTTTCGTTCACACGAGGTTTAAGGAGCGGCTTCGCATCCTTACGAGAAGAGATGGTAGTCGAAGGACGGGAACCCTCGAGACTTGTTCTTAGAGTTAAACAAACGCATGCCATCTTCCTTATGCTTCCGCAGTCATCCATTTCCATACACATCCTTCTTCGTGTAACGACGGCAGGCACCTTCGAAGCGGAGAGCGAAGTCTCGTCTACGTCCCTTATGCCTTCACACCCACTACGGAAAACAGTTTCCTCCTACGGAAACGATACGGCAGTTGAGGGAAGCCTTCTTCACAAGTGGTTTCTCGAGCACCGTCACAGGGCACATTCTAGATGCCTTCACCATGTCACGCGAAAAGTGCTTCCCCGACTTACGTGTATGGCTTTCCTGACGGGTCTCCTTCTCACGCTTCAAACCATGACCTTTTCCATCTGCTCTCTCTCATACTCTTGGAAACGCTTCTCACGGAACAGGATTCCAATCGCGACAGACATTTACACTAGTTACTTCCGTGGCACAGGCACGGGGCACATTCCTTGCGATTTCCCACTTCCATTGCAAAAGTCTACCAGTTTCAGGGAAGGTGATAGTAGACGCACGGTTTCTCTGCAGTGGTGTTTCTGCAGTAGGATACCACACAGACATTATGTGACTATGGATTCCTCGGGAACCCAGATGTAAGCTCGAAGTCGCGATCGGCACAGACGTGGTTCGCCGAGATTCGTGTATGCCTTTCCTTTGGCGAAGTCACATACTTTCGCAAACCCTTCTATCTTCGTGACACATGCTGTTCGTTGAGAAAAGCCCTCCATCAGAAGTTGTGCCGCGAGTGAGGTATATCACCCTTCCTTGCCCTCCGTTTCCTTTCACACTTGGCTTCAAGCCGCTTCGTTCCTTAGCAAAGAGGAAGGGCAGTCGAAGGACCGCACCTCCACAGCGTTGTTTCTTGGAGTTAAGTGTATAGCACGTCCGTTACGCTTCCTCCCACTTCCAGACACACACCTCTCTAGGGGACAACGAGTGTGTTGGTGGTCACGTTCGACCCACATTTCTCTTCACAATTCAGCGTGTGGCATTTTCCTTGTGTTTCCACACAAAGTACCGACAGCGCTTCTATCTTCCCGAAACAAGATCTGAGTTGGGAGAAGCTTTCGACACAAGTTCTTTCCCAAGCAGGGCTCTATGGCACAGTAACTTGCGCCTTCACGTTTAACGTGGGACATTTCCTCCGTCTTCTTCCCTGTAGATGGTAGTGGGAAGACTATTGCTCTACCGTTTTGTTTCTTGAGAGGTGAGTGCAAGACCCTCACACACATATCTCAAAAGGCTTCGCGCTTCGCGAACCAAGGGGTTAGCACGAAATCATGTTTGACGCGGCCTCGTTTCTCTGAGTTCAGTGGAAGGCTCTGCTGACGCTAGCTCACGTACATTTGAAGGCCCTTCCAAATTCGTGACCCGAGACTTTGGTGGAGAGAAGCCCTCCACACAACGTGTTCCCCACTGTGGTGTATCTCGCATTCCGTCTCTTTTCTCTCGCCCTAAGCTTTAACACGGCGCTTCCATCCGTAGGGAAAGAGCTGGTCGTCGACGGACGGCAACCCTCTAGATTTGTCCTTAGAGTTAAACACCCGTAGGCAATCTTCCCTATGCTTCCTCACATCATACATTTCCATACTCACCCTTCTTCGTGGAACGACGGGCGGCACATTCGAAACGGACAGCTCACTCTAGGGCACGTCCCTCGTGCCTTCACGCCCACGGCGGAAAACACTTTTATCTTCCTGAAACCATATGATAGCTGAGGGAAGACTTCTTCACAAGGGGTTTGTCAAGCACCGTCCCAGGACACATTCTTTATGCCTTCACACGTTCGCGCCAGAATGCCGCTCATACGTAGGCGTACGGCTTTCCAGGGTTTCCTTCTCAGACTTAAAGGCATGACCTTTTCCCTCTGCTCTCTCTCGCACTCTTGAAAACATTTCTCACGGAACAAGGTTTGAACCGGGAGAGACAATCTCCACTCCTTATTTCCGTGGCGCAGGCATGGGGCACATGCCTTGCGCTGTCACACTTACCTTGGAATAGACTACCATTTTCAGGGAAGAGGTTGGTAGAAACACGGTTTCTCTGCAGTGGTGTTTCTTCAGACCGACGTGCACGCCGCCTGTTTAGGGTTCCACACGTTCATGTTGTGACTAGGTTTTCCCCGTGAAGCCAGATGGAAGCTCGAAGGCGCGGTTTGACACAGACTTGTTTCGCACAGTGTAGTCTGTGGCTTTCCTTTGGCGAACTCACGTACGTTTGAAAACCCTTCTAGCGTCGTGAGCCGTGGTGTTCATTGAGAGAAGCCCTCCATACAAAGTGGTTCCACGAGTAAGGTATAGCAGGCTTTTCCTCTGCTTCCGTTCACACTCGGCGTCAAGCTGCTTCGATCCTTAGGAAAGGAGGCGGGGAGTCGAAGGACCGCTCCTCCACAGCATTGTCTCTTAGACTTAAGTGTACAGCTCGTTCCTTACGCTTCCTCCCATTTCCAGACACACACCTCCCTAGGGGACAACTTGTTAGTTGGTGGTCGCATTCGACCCACATTTTCCTTCACCATTCAGCCTATGGCATTGTCCTTACGCTTTCACACGAAGTCCTGAAAACGCTTCTCCCTTCCCGAAGCAAGATCTGGGTTGACAGGAGCTTGAGACACAACTCCTCTCTCAAACAGTGGTAGACGGCCCAGCATTTGTGCCTTCACTTTGAACGTCGGAAAGTTCTTCCAACTTCTTCCCCGGAGGCGGTAGTGGAAAGACTAGTTCCCTACAGTTTGGTTTCGTGAGAGGTGAGTGTAAGACGCCTACCTTATATAGCAACGCACATGTCTCCAAAGGCTTCTTTCTTCAAGCACCACGATGTTAGCGCGAAAGCCTGTTTGACATGGCCTTGTTTCTCAGAATTCAGTGTCAGGCTACTACTGCTACTGAGGCTAGCCCACGTACATTGCAAGACCCATCCACCTCCATGACACAGGACGTAATGGAGAGAAACCCTCCGCACAACGTGTTCCTCACTGTGCGGTATCGCGCGTTCCATCTCTTTTCGTTCACACGAGGTTTAAGGAGCGGCTTCGCATCCTTACGAGAAGAGATGGTAGTCGAAGGACGGGAACCCTCGAGACTTGTTCTTAGAGTTAAACAAACGCATGCCATCTTCCTTATGCTTCCGCAGTCATCCATTTCCATACACATCCTTCTTCGTGTAACGACGGCAGGCACCTTCGAAGCGGAGAGCGAAGTCTCGTCTACGTCCCTTATGCCTTCACACCCACTACGGAAAACAGTTTCCTCCTACGGAAACGATACGGCAGTTGAGGGAAGCCTTCTTCACAAGTGGTTTCTCGAGCACCGTCACAGGGCACATTCTAGATGCCTTCACCATGTCACGCGAAAAGTGCTTCCCCGACTTACGTGTATGGCTTTCCTGACGGGTCTCCTTCTCACGCTTCAAACCATGACCTTTTCCATCTGCTCTCTCTCATACTCTTGGAAACGCTTCTCACGGAACAGGATTCGAATCGCGACAGACATTTACACTAGTTACTTCCGTGGCACAGGCACGGGGCACATTCCTTGCGATTTCCCACTTCCATTGCAAAAGTCTACCAGTTTCAGGGAAGGTGATAGTAGACGCACGGTTTCTCTGCAGTGGTGTTTCTGCAGTAGGATACCACACAGACATTATGTGACTATGGATTCCTCGGGAACCCAGATGTAAGCTCGAAGTCGCGATCGGCACAGACGTGGTTCGCCGAGATTCGTGTATGCCTTTCCTTTGGCGAAGTCACATACTTTCGCAAACCCTTCTATCTTCGTGACACATGCTGTTCGTTGAGAAAAGCCCTCCATCAGAAGTTGTGCCGCGAGTGAGGTATATCACCCTTCCTTGCCCTCCGTTTCCTTTCACACTTGGCTTCAAGCCGCTTCGTTCCTTAGCAAAGAGGAAGGGCAGTCGAAGGACCGCACCTCCACAGCGTTGTTTCTTGGAGTTAAGTGTATAGCACGTCCGTTACGCTTCCTCCCACTTCCAGACACACACCTCTCTAGGGGACAACGAGTGTGTTGGTGGTCACGTTCGACCCACATTTCTCTTCACAATTCAGCGTGTGGCATTTTCCTTGTGTTTCCACACAAAGTACCGACAGCGCTTCTATCTTCCCGAAACAAGATCTGAGTTGGGAGAAGCTTTCGACACAAGTTCTTTCCCAAGCAGGGCTCTATGGCACAGTAACTTGCGCCTTCACGTTTAACGTGGGACATTTCCTCCGTCTTCTTCCCTGTAGATGGTAGTGGGAAGACTATTGCTCTACCGTTTTGTTTCTTGAGAGGTGAGTGCAAGACCCTCACACACATATCTCAAAAGGCTTCGCGCTTCGCGAACCAAGGGGTTAGCACGAAATCATGTTTGACGCGGCCTCGTTTCTCTGAGTTCAGTGGAAGGCTCTGCTGACGCTAGCTCACGTACATTTGAAGGCCCTTCCAAATTCGTGACCCGAGACTTTGGTGGAGAGAAGCCCTCCACACAACGTGTTCCCCACTGTGGTGTATCTCGCATTCCGTCTCTTTTCTCTCGCCCTAAGCTTTAACACGGCGCTTCCATCCGTAGGGAAAGAGCTGGTCGTCGACGGACGGCAACCCTCTAGATTTGTCCTTAGAGTTAAACACCCGTAGGCAATCTTCCCTCTGCTTCCTCACATCATACATTTCCATACTCACCCTTCTTCGTGGAACGACGGGCGGCACATTCGAAACGGACAGCTCACTCTAGGGCACGTCCCTCGTGCCTTCACGCCCACGGCGGAAAACACTTTTATCTTCCTGAAACCATATGATAGCTGAGGGAAGACTTCTTCACAAGGGGTTTGTCAAGCACCGTCCCAGGACACATTCTTTATGCCTTCACACGTTCGCGCCAGAATGCCGCTCATACGTAGGCGTACGGCTTTCCAGGGTTTCCTTCTCAGACTTAAAGGCATGACCTTTTCCCTCTGCTCTCTCTCGCACTCTTGAAAACATTTCTCACGGAACAAGGTTTGAACCGGGAGAGACAATCTCCACTCCTTATTTCCGTGGCGCAGGCATGGGGCACATGCCTTGCGCTGTCACACTTACCTTGGAATAGACTACCATTTTCAGGGAAGAGGTTGGTAGAAACACGGTTTCTCTGCAGTGGTGTTTCTTCAGACCGACGTGCACGCCGCCTGTTTAGGGTTCCACACGTTCATGTTGTGACTAGGTTTTCCCCGTGAAGCCAGATGGAAGCTCGAAGGCGCGGTTTGACACAGACTTGTTTCGCACAGTGTAGTCTGTGGCTTTCCTTTGGCGAACTCACGTACGTTTGAAAACCCTTCTAGCGTCGTGAGCCGTGGTGTTCATTGAGAGAAGCCCTCCATACAAAGTGGTTCCACGAGTAAGGTATAGCAGGCTTTTCCTCTGCTTCCGTTCACACTCGGCGTCAAGCTGCTTCGATCCTTAGGAAAGGAGGCGGGGAGTCGAAGGACCGCTCCTCCACAGCATTGTCTCTTAGACTTAAGTGTACAGCTCGTTCCTTACGCTTCCTCCCATTTCCAGACACACACCTCCCTAGGGGACAACTTGTTAGTTGGTGGTCGCATTCGACCCACATTTTCCTTCACCATTCAGCCTATGGCATTGTCCTTACGCTTTCACACGAAGTCCTGAAAACGCTTCTCCCTTCCCGAAGCAAGATCTGGGTTGACAGGAGCTTGAGACACAACTCCTCTCTCAAACAGTGGTAGACGGCCCAGCATTTGTGCCTTCACTTTGAACGTCGGAAAGTTCTTCCAACTTCTTCCCCGGAGGCGGTAGTGGAAAGACTAGTTCCCTACAGTTTGGTTTCGTGAGAGGTGAGTGTAAGACGCCTACCTTATATAGCAACGCACATGTCTCCAAAGGCTTCTTTCTTCAAGCACCACGATGTTAGCGCGAAAGCCTGTTTGACATGGCCTTGTTTCTCAGAATTCAGTGTCAGGCTACTACTGCTACTGAGGCTAGCCCACGTACATTGCAAGACCCATCCACCTCCATGACACAGGACGTAATGGAGAGAAACCCTCCGCACAACGTGTTCCTCACTGTGCGGTATCGCGCGTTCCATCTCTTTTCGTTCACACGAGGTTTAAGGAGCGGCTTCGCATCCTTACGAGAAGAGATGGTAGTCGAAGGACGGGAACCCTCGAGACTTGTTCTTAGAGTTAAACAAACGCATGCCATCTTCCTTATGCTTCCGCAGTCATCCATTTCCATACACATCCTTCTTCGTGTAACGACGGCAGGCACCTTCGAAGCGGAGAGCGAAGTCTCGTCTACGTCCCTTATGCCTTCACACCCACTACGGAAAACAGTTTCCTCCTACGGAAACGATACGGCAGTTGAGGGAAGCCTTCTTCACAAGTGGTTTCTCGAGCACCGTCACAGGGCACATTCTAGATGCCTTCACCATGTCACGCGAAAAGTGCTTCCCCGACTTACGTGTATGGCTTTCCTGACGGGTCTCCTTCTCACGCTTCAAACCATGACCTTTTCCATCTGCTCTCTCTCATACTCTTGGAAACGCTTCTCACGGAACAGGATTCGAATCGCGACAGACATTTACACTAGTTACTTCCGTGGCACAGGCACGGGGCACATTCCTTGCGATTTCCCACTTCCATTGCAAAAGTCTACCAGTTTCAGGGAAGGTGATAGTAGACGCACGGTTTCTCTGCAGTGGTGTTTCTGCAGTAGGATACCACACAGACATTATGTGACTATGGATTCCTCGGGAACCCAGATGTAAGCTCGAAGTCGCGATCGGCACAGACGTGGTTCGCCGAGATTCGTGTATGCCTTTCCTTTGGCGAAGTCACATACTTTCGCAAACCCTTCTATCTTCGTGACACATGCTGTTCGTTGAGAAAAGCCCTCCATCAGAAGTTGTGCCGCGAGTGAGGTATATCACCCTTCCTTGCCCTCCGTTTCCTTTCACACTTGGCTTCAAGCCGCTTCGTTCCTTAGCAAAGAGGAAGGGCAGTCGAAGGACCGCACCTCCACAGCGTTGTTTCTTGGAGTTAAGTGTATAGCACGTCCGTTACGCTTCCTCCCACTTCCAGACACACACCTCTCTAGGGGACAACGAGTGTGTTGGTGGTCACGTTCGACCCACATTTCTCTTCACAATTCAGCGTGTGGCATTTTCCTTGTGTTTCCACACAAAGTACCGACAGCGCTTCTATCTTCCCGAAACAAGATCTGAGTTGGGAGAAGCTTTCGACACAAGTTCTTTCCCAAGCAGGGCTCTATGGCACAGTAACTTGCGCCTTCACGTTTAACGTGGGACATTTCCTCCGTCTTCTTCCCTGTAGATGGTAGTGGGAAGACTATTGCTCTACCGTTTTGTTTCTTGAGAGGTGAGTGCAAGACCCTCACACACATATCTCAAAAGGCTTCGCGCTTCGCGAACCAAGGTGTTAGCACGAAATCATGTTTGACGCGGCCTCGTTTCTCTGAGTTCAGTGGAAGGCTCTGCTGACGCTAGCTCACGTACATTTGAAGGCCCTTCCAAATTCGTGACCCGAGACTTTGGTGGAGAGAAGCCCTCCACACAACGTGTTCCCCACTGTGGTGTATCTCGCATTCCGTCTCTTTTCTCTCGCCCTAAGCTTTAACACGGCGCTTCCATCCGTAGGGAAAGAGCTGGTCGTCGACGGACGGCAACCCTCTAGATTTGTCCTTAGAGTTAAACACCCGTAGGCAATCTTCCCTATGCTTCCTCACATCATACATTTCCATACTCACCCTTCTTCGTGGAACGACGGGCGGCACATTCGAAACGGACAGCTCACTCTAGGGCACGTCCCTCGTGCCTTCACGCCCACGGCGGAAAACACTTTTATCTTCCTGAAACCATATGATAGCTGAGGGAAGACTTCTTCACAAGGGGTTTGTCAAGCACCGTCCCAGGACACATTCTTTATGCCTTCACACGTTCGCGCCAGAATGCCGCTCATACGTAGGCGTACGGCTTTCCAGGGTTTCCTTCTCAGACTTAAAGGCATGACCTTTTCCCTCTGCTCTCTCTCGCACTCTTGAAAACATTTCTCACGGAACAAGGTTTGAACCGGGAGAGACAATCTCCACTCCTTATTTCCGTGGCGCAGGCATGGGGCACATGCCTTGCGCTGTCACACTTACCTTGGAATAGACTACCATTTTCAGGGAAGAGGTTGGTAGAAACACGGTTTCTCTGCAGTGGTGTTTCTTCAGACCGACGTGCACGCCGCCTGTTTAGGGTTCCACACGTTCATGTTGTGACTAGGTTTTCCCCGTGAAGCCAGATGGAAGCTCGAAGGCGCGGTTTGACACAGACTTGTTTCGCACAGTGTAGTCTGTGGCTTTCCTTTGGCGAACTCACGTACGTTTGAAAACCCTTCTAGCGTCGTGAGCCGTGGTGTTCATTGAGAGAAGCCCTCCATACAAAGTGGTTCCACGAGTAAGGTATAGCAGGCTTTTCCTCTGCTTCCGTTCACACTCGGCGTCAAGCTGCTTCGATCCTTAGGAAAGGAGGCGGGGAGTCGAAGGACCGCTCCTCCACAGCATTGTCTCTTAGACTTAAGTGTACAGCTCGTTCCTTACGCTTCCTCCCATTTCCAGACACACACCTCCCTAGGGGACAACTTGTTAGTTGGTGGTCGCATTCGACCCACATTTTCCTTCACCATTCAGCCTATGGCATTGTCCTTACGCTTTCACACGAAGTCCTGAAAACGCTTCTCCCTTCCCGAAGCAAGATCTGGGTTGACAGGAGCTTGAGACACAACTCCTCTCTCAAACAGTGGTAGACGGCCCAGCATTTGTGCCTTCACTTTGAACGTCGGAAAGTTCTTCCAACTTCTTCCCCGGAGGCGGTAGTGGAAAGACTAGTTCCCTACAGTTTGGTTTCGTGAGAGGTGAGTGTAAGACGCCTACCTTATATAGCAACGCACATGTCTCCAAAGGCTTCTTTCTTCAAGCACCACGATGTTAGCGCGAAAGCCTGTTTGACATGGCCTTGTTTCTCAGAATTCAGTGTCAGGCTACTACTGCTACTGAGGCTAGCCCACGTACATTGCAAGACCCATCCACCTCCATGACACAGGACGTAATGGAGAGAAACCCTCCGCACAACGTGTTCCTCACTGTGCGGTATCGCGCGTTCCATCTCTTTTCGTTCACACGAGGTTTAAGGAGCGGCTTCGCATCCTTACGAGAAGAGATGGTAGTCGAAGGACGGGAACCCTCGAGACTTGTTCTTAGAGTTAAACAAACGCATGCCATCTTCCTTATGCTTCCGCAGTCATCCATTTCCATACACATCCTTCTTCGTGTAACGACGGCAGGCACCTTCGAAGCGGAGAGCGAAGTCTCGTCTACGTCCCTTATGCCTTCACACCCACTACGGAAAACAGTTTCCTCCTACGGAAACGATACGGCAGTTGAGGGAAGCCTTCTTCACAAGTGGTTTCTCGAGCACCGTCACAGGGCACATTCTAGATGCCTTCACCATGTCACGCGAAAAGTGCTTCCCCGACTTACGTGTATGGCTTTCCTGACGGGTCTCCTTCTCACGCTTCAAACCATGACCTTTTCCATCTGCTCTCTCTCATACTCTTGGAAACGCTTCTCACGGAACAGGATTCCAATCGCGACAGACATTTACACTAGTTACTTCCGTGGCACAGGCACGGGGCACATTCCTTGCGATTTCCCACTTCCATTGCAAAAGTCTACCAGTTTCAGGGAAGGTGATAGTAGACGCACGGTTTCTCTGCAGTGGTGTTTCTGCAGTAGGATACCACACAGACATTATGTGACTATGGATTCCTCGGGAACCCAGATGTAAGCTCGAAGTCGCGATCGGCACAGACGTGGTTCGCCGAGATTCGTGTATGCCTTTCCTTTGGCGAAGTCACATACTTTCGCAAACCCTTCTATCTTCGTGACACATGCTGTTCGTTGAGAAAAGCCCTCCATCAGAAGTTGTGCCGCGAGTGAGGTATATCACCCTTCCTTGCCCTCCGTTTCCTTTCACACTTGGCTTCAAGCCGCTTCGTTCCTTAGCAAAGAGGAAGGGCAGTCGAAGGACCGCACCTCCACAGCGTTGTTTCTTGGAGTTAAGTGTATAGCACGTCCGTTACGCTTCCTCCCACTTCCAGACACACACCTCTCTAGGGGACAACGAGTGTGTTGGTGGTCACGTTCGACCCACATTTCTCTTCACAATTCAGCGTGTGGCATTCTCCTTGTGTTTCCACACAAAGTACCGACAGCGCTTCTATCTTCCCGAAACAAGATCTGAGTTGGGAGAAGCTTTCGACACAAGTTCTTTCCCAAGCAGGGCTCTATGGCACAGTAACTTGCGCCTTCACGTTTAACGTGGGACATTTCCTCCGTCTTCTTCCCTGTAGATGGTAGTGGGAAGACTATTGCTCTACCGTTTTGTTTCTTGAGAGGTGAGTGCAAGACCCTCACACACATATCTCAAAAGGCTTCGCGCTTCGCGAACCAAGGGGTTAGCACGAAATCATGTTTGACGCGGCCTCGTTTCTCTGAGTTCAGTGGAAGGCTCTGCTGACGCTAGCTCACGTACATTTGAAGGCCCTTCCAAATTCGTGACCCGAGACTTTGGTGGAGAGAAGCCCTCCACACAACGTGTTCCCCACTGTGGTGTATCTCGCATTCCGTCTCTTTTCTCTCGCCCTAAGCTTTAACACGGCGCTTCCATCCGTAGGGAAAGAGCTGGTCGTCGACGGACGGCAACCCTCTAGATTTGTCCTTAGAGTTAAACACCCGTAGGCAATCTTCCCTATGCTTCCTCACATCATACATTTCCATACTCACCCTTCTTCGTGGAACGACGGGCGGCACATTCGAAACGGACAGCTCACTCTAGGGCACGTCCCTCGTGCCTTCACGCCCACGGCGGAAAACACTTTTATCTTCCTGAAACCATATGATAGCTGAGGGAAGACTTCTTCACAAGGGGTTTGTCAAGCACCGTCCCAGGACACATTCTTTATGCCTTCACACGTTCGCGCCAGAATGCCGCTCATACGTAGGCGTACGGCTTTCCAGGGTTTCCTTCTCAGACTTAAAGGCATGACCTTTTCCCTCTGCTCTCTCTCGCACTCTTGAAAACATTTCTCACGGAACAAGGTTTGAACCGGGAGAGACAATCTCCACTCCTTATTTCCGTGGCGCAGGCATGGGGCACATGCCTTGCGCTGTCACACTTACCTTGGAATAGACTACCATTTTCAGGGAAGAGGTTGGTAGAAACACGGTTTCTCTGCAGTGGTGTTTCTTCAGACCGACGTGCACGCCGCCTGTTTAGGGTTCCACACGTTCATGTTGTGACTAGGTTTTCCCCGTGAAGCCAGATGGAAGCTCGAAGGCGCGGTTTGACACAGACTTGTTTCGCACAGTGTAGTCTGTGGCTTTCCTTTGGCGAACTCACGTACGTTTGAAAACCCTTCTAGCGTCGTGAGCCGTGGTGTTCATTGAGAGAAGCCCTCCATACAAAGTGGTTCCACGAGTAAGGTATAGCAGGCTTTTCCTCTGCTTCCGTTCACACTCGGCGTCAAGCTGCTTCGATCCTTAGGAAAGGAGGCGGGGAGTCGAAGGACCGCTCCTCCACAGCATTGTCTCTTAGACTTAAGTGTACAGCTCGTTCCTTACGCTTCCTCCCATTTCCAGACACACACCTCCCTAGGGGACAACTTGTTAGTTGGTGGTCGCATTCGACCCACATTTTCCTTCACCATTCAGCCTATGGCATTGTCCTTACGCTTTCACACGAAGTCCTGAAAACGCTTCTCCCTTCCCGAAGCAAGATCTGGGTTGACAGGAGCTTGAGACACAACTCCTCTCTCAAACAGTGGTAGACGGCCCAGCATTTGTGCCTTCACTTTGAACGTCGGAAAGTTCTTCCAACTTCTTCCCCGGAGGCGGTAGTGGAAAGACTAGTTCCCTACAGTTTGGTTTCGTGAGAGGTGAGTGTAAGACGCCTACCTTATATAGCAACGCACATGTCTCCAAAGGCTTCTTTCTTCAAGCACCACGATGTTAGCGCGAAAGCCTGTTTGACATGGCCTTGTTTCTCAGAATTCAGTGTCAGGCTACTACTGCTACTGAGGCTAGCCCACGTACATTGCAAGACCCATCCACCTCCATGACACAGGACGTAATGGAGAGAAACCCTCCGCACAACGTGTTCCTCACTGTGCGGTATCGCGCGTTCCATCTCTTTTCGTTCACACGAGGTTTAAGGAGCGGCTTCGCATCCTTACGAGAAGAGATGGTAGTCGAAGGACGGGAACCCTCGAGACTTGTTCTTAGAGTTAAACAAACGCATGCCATCTTCCTTATGCTTCCGCAGTCATCCATTTCCATACACATCCTTCTTCGTGTAACGACGGCAGGCACCTTCGAAGCGGAGAGCGAAGTCTCGTCTACGTCCCTTATGCCTTCACACCCACTACGGAAAACAGTTTCCTCCTACGGAAACGATACGGCAGTTGAGGGAAGCCTTCTTCACAAGTGGTTTCTCGAGCACCGTCACAGGGCACATTCTAGATGCCTTCACCATGTCACGCGAAAAGTGCTTCCCCGACTTACGTGTATGGCTTTCCTGACGGGTCTCCTTCTCACGCTTCAAACCATGACCTTTTCCATCTGCTCTCTCTCATACTCTTGGAAACGCTTCTCACGGAACAGGATTCGAATCGCGACAGACATTTACACTAGTTACTTCCGTGGCACAGGCACGGGGCACATTCCTTGCGATTTCCCACTTCCATTGCAAAAGTCTACCAGTTTCAGGGAAGGTGATAGTAGACGCACGGTTTCTCTGCAGTGGTGTTTCTGCAGTAGGATACCACACAGACATTATGTGACTATGGATTCCTCGGGAACCCAGATGTAAGCTCGAAGTCGCGATCGGCACAGACGTGGTTCGCCGAGATTCGTGTATGCCTTTCCTTTGGCGAAGTCACATACTTTCGCAAACCCTTCTATCTTCGTGACACATGCTGTTCGTTGAGAAAAGCCCTCCATCAGAAGTTGTGCCGCGAGTGAGGTATATCACCCTTCCTTGCCCTCCGTTTCCTTTCACACTTGGCTTCAAGCCGCTTCGTTCCTTAGCAAAGAGGAAGGGCAGTCGAAGGACCGCACCTCCACAGCGTTGTTTCTTGGAGTTAAGTGTATAGCACGTCCGTTACGCTTCCTCCCACTTCCAGACACACACCTCTCTAGGGGACAACGAGTGTGTTGGTGGTCACGTTCGACCCACATTTCTCTTCACAATTCAGCGTGTGGCATTCTCCTTGTGTTTCCACACAAAGTACCGACAGCGCTTCTATCTTCCCGAAACAAGATCTGAGTTGGGAGAAGCTTTCGACACAAGTTCTTTCCCAAGCAGGGCTCTATGGCACAGTAACTTGCGCCTTCACGTTTAACGTGGGACATTTCCTCCGTCTTCTTCCCTGTAGATGGTAGTGGGAAGACTATTGCTCTACCGTTTTGTTTCTTGAGAGGTGAGTGCAAGACCCTCACACACATATCTCAAAAGGCTTCGCGCTTCGCGAACCAAGGTGTTAGCACGAAATCATGTTTGACGCGGCCTCGTTTCTCTGAGTTCAGTGGAAGGCTCTGCTGACGCTAGCTCACGTACATTTGAAGGCCCTTCCAAATTCGTGACCCGAGACTTTGGTGGAGAGAAGCCCTCCACACAACGTGTTCCCCACTGTGGTGTATCTCGCATTCCGTCTCTTTTCTCTCGCCCTAAGCTTTAACACGGCGCTTCCATCCGTAGGGAAAGAGCTGGTCGTCGACGGACGGCAACCCTCTAGATTTGTCCTTAGAGTTAAACACCCGTAGGCAATCTTCCCTATGCTTCCTCACATCATACATTTCCATACTCACCCTTCTTCGTGGAACGACGGGCGGCACATTCGAAACGGACAGCTCACTCTAGGGCACGTCCCTCGTGCCTTCACGCCCACGGCGGAAAACACTTTTATCTTCCTGAAACCATATGATAGCTGAGGGAAGACTTCTTCACAAGGGGTTTGTCAAGCACCGTCCCAGGACACATTCTTTATGCCTTCACACGTTCGCGCCAGAATGCCGCTCATACGTAGGCGTACGGCTTTCCAGGGTTTCCTTCTCAGACTTAAAGGCATGACCTTTTCCCTCTGCTCTCTCTCGCACTCTTGAAAACATTTCTCACGGAACAAGGTTTGAACCGGGAGAGACAATCTCCACTCCTTATTTCCGTGGCGCAGGCATGGGGCACATGCCTTGCGCTGTCACACTTACCTTGGAATAGACTACCATTTTCAGGGAAGAGGTTGGTAGAAACACGGTTTCTCTGCAGTGGTGTTTCTTCAGACCGACGTGCACGCCGCCTGTTTAGGGTTCCACACGTTCATGTTGTGACTAGGTTTTCCCCGTGAAGCCAGATGGAAGCTCGAAGGCGCGGTTTGACACAGACTTGTTTCGCACAGTGTAGTCTGTGGCTTTCCTTTGGCGAACTCACGTACGTTTGAAAACCCTTCTAGCGTCGTGAGCCGTGGTGTTCATTGAGAGAAGCCCTCCATACAAAGTGGTTCCACGAGTAAGGTATAGCAGGCTTTTCCTCTGCTTCCGTTCACACTCGGCGTCAAGCTGCTTCGATCCTTAGGAAAGGAGGCGGGGAGTCGAAGGACCGCTCCTCCACAGCATTGTCTCTTAGACTTAAGTGTACAGCTCGTTCCTTACGCTTCCTCCCATTTCCAGACACACACCTCCCTAGGGGACAACTTGTTAGTTGGTGGTCGCATTCGACCCACATTTTCCTTCACCATTCAGCCTATGGCATTGTCCTTACGCTTTCACACGAAGTCCTGAAAACGCTTCTCCCTTCCCGAAGCAAGATCTGGGTTGACAGGAGCTTGAGACACAACTCCTCTCTCAAACAGTGGTAGACGGCCCAGCATTTGTGCCTTCACTTTGAACGTCGGAAAGTTCTTCCAACTTCTTCCCCGGAGGCGGTAGTGGAAAGACTAGTTCCCTACAGTTTGGTTTCGTGAGAGGTGAGTGTAAGACGCCTACCTTATATAGCAACGCACATGTCTCCAAAGGCTTCTTTCTTCAAGCACCACGATGTTAGCGCGAAAGCCTGTTTGACATGGCCTTGTTTCTCAGAATTCAGTGTCAGGCTACTACTGCTACTGAGGCTAGCCCACGTACATTGCAAGACCCATCCACCTCCATGACACAGGACGTAATGGAGAGAAACCCTCCGCACAACGTGTTCCTCACTGTGCGGTATCGCGCGTTCCATCTCTTTTCGTTCACACGAGGTTTAAGGAGCGGCTTCGCATCCTTACGAGAAGAGATGGTAGTCGAAGGACGGGAACCCTCGAGACTTGTTCTTAGAGTTAAACAAACGCATGCCATCTTCCTTATGCTTCCGCAGTCATCCATTTCCATACACATCCTTCTTCGTGTAACGACGGCAGGCACCTTCGAAGCGGAGAGCGAAGTCTCGTCTACGTCCCTTATGCCTTCACACCCACTACGGAAAACAGTTTCCTCCTACGGAAACGATACGGCAGTTGAGGGAAGCCTTCTTCACAAGTGGTTTCTCGAGCACCGTCACAGGGCACATTCTAGATGCCTTCACCATGTCACGCGAAAAGTGCTTCCCCGACTTACGTGTATGGCTTTCCTGACGGGTCTCCTTCTCACGCTTCAAACCATGACCTTTTCCATCTGCTCTCTCTCATACTCTTGGAAACGCTTCTCACGGAACAGGATTCCAATCGCGACAGACATTTACACTAGTTACTTCCGTGGCACAGGCACGGGGCACATTCCTTGCGATTTCCCACTTCCATTGCAAAAGTCTACCAGTTTCAGGGAAGGTGATAGTAGACGCACGGTTTCTCTGCAGTGGTGTTTCTGCAGTAGGATACCACACAGACATTATGTGACTATGGATTCCTCGGGAACCCAGATGTAAGCTCGAAGTCGCGATCGGCACAGACGTGGTTCGCCGAGATTCGTGTATGCCTTTCCTTTGGCGAAGTCACATACTTTCGCAAACCCTTCTATCTTCGTGACACATGCTGTTCGTTGAGAAAAGCCCTCCATCAGAAGTTGTGCCGCGAGTGAGGTATATCACCCTTCCTTGCCCTCCGTTTCCTTTCACACTTGGCTTCAAGCCGCTTCGTTCCTTAGCAAAGAGGAAGGGCAGTCGAAGGACCGCACCTCCACAGCGTTGTTTCTTGGAGTTAAGTGTATAGCACGTCCGTTACGCTTCCTCCCACTTCCAGACACACACCTCTCTAGGGGACAACGAGTGTGTTGGTGGTCACGTTCGACCCACATTTCTCTTCACAATTCAGCGTGTGGCATTTTCCTTGTGTTTCCACACAAAGTACCGACAGCGCTTCTATCTTCCCGAAACAAGATCTGAGTTGGGAGAAGCTTTCGACACAAGTTCTTTCCCAAGCAGGGCTCTATGGCACAGTAACTTGCGCCTTCACGTTTAACGTGGGACATTTCCTCCGTCTTCTTCCCTGTAGATGGTAGTGGGAAGACTATTGCTCTACCGTTTTGTTTCTTGAGAGGTGAGTGCAAGACCCTCACACACATATCTCAAAAGGCTTCGCGCTTCGCGAACCAAGGTGTTAGCACGAAATCATGTTTGACGCGGCCTCGTTTCTCTGAGTTCAGTGGAAGGCTCTGCTGACGCTAGCTCACGTACATTTGAAGGCCCTTCCAAATTCGTGACCCGAGACTTTGGTGGAGAGAAGCCCTCCACACAACGTGTTCCCCACTGTGGTGTATCTCGCATTCCGTCTCTTTTCTCTCGCCCTAAGCTTTAACACGGCGCTTCCATCCGTAGGGAAAGAGCTGGTCGTCGACGGACGGCAACCCTCTAGATTTGTCCTTAGAGTTAAACACCCGTAGGCAATCTTCCCTATGCTTCCTCACATCATACATTTCCATACTCACCCTTCTTCGTGGAACGACGGGCGGCACATTCGAAACGGACAGCTCACTCTAGGGCACGTCCCTCGTGCCTTCACGCCCACGGCGGAAAACACTTTTATCTTCCTGAAACCATATGATAGCTGAGGGAAGACTTCTTCACAAGGGGTTTGTCAAGCACCGTCCCAGGACACATTCTTTATGCCTTCACACGTTCGCGCCAGAATGCCGCTCATACGTAGGCGTACGGCTTTCCAGGGTTTCCTTCTCAGACTTAAAGGCATGACCTTTTCCCTCTGCTCTCTCTCGCACTCTTGAAAACATTTCTCACGGAACAAGGTTTGAACCGGGAGAGACAATCTCCACTCCTTATTTCCGTGGCGCAGGCATGGGGCACATGCCTTGCGCTGTCACACTTACCTTGGAATAGACTACCATTTTCAGGGAAGAGGTTGGTAGAAACACGGTTTCTCTGCAGTGGTGTTTCTTCAGACCGACGTGCACGCCGCCTGTTTAGGGTTCCACACGTTCATGTTGTGACTAGGTTTTCCCCGTGAAGCCAGATGGAAGCTCGAAGGCGCGGTTTGACACAGACTTGTTTCGCACAGTGTAGTCTGTGGCTTTCCTTTGGCGAACTCACGTACGTTTGAAAACCCTTCTAGCGTCGTGAGCCGTGGTGTTCATTGAGAGAAGCCCTCCATACAAAGTGGTTCCACGAGTAAGGTATAGCAGGCTTTTCCTCTGCTTCCGTTCACACTCGGCGTCAAGCTGCTTCGATCCTTAGGAAAGGAGGCGGGGAGTCGAAGGACCGCTCCTCCACAGCATTGTCTCTTAGACTTAAGTGTACAGCTCGTTCCTTACGCTTCCTCCCATTTCCAGACACACACCTCCCTAGGGGACAACTTGTTAGTTGGTGGTCGCATTCGACCCACATTTTCCTTCACCATTCAGCCTATGGCATTGTCCTTACGCTTTCACACGAAGTCCTGAAAACGCTTCTCCCTTCCCGAAGCAAGATCTGGGTTGACAGGAGCTTGAGACACAACTCCTCTCTCAAACAGTGGTAGACGGCCCAGCATTTGTGCCTTCACTTTGAACGTCGGAAAGTTCTTCCAACTTCTTCCCCGGAGGCGGTAGTGGAAAGACTAGTTCCCTACAGTTTGGTTTCGTGAGAGGTGAGTGTAAGACGCCTACCTTATATAGCAACGCACATGTCTCCAAAGGCTTCTTTCTTCAAGCACCACGATGTTAGCGCGAAAGCCTGTTTGACATGGCCTTGTTTCTCAGAATTCAGTGTCAGGCTACTACTGCTACTGAGGCTAGCCCACGTACATTGCAAGACCCATCCACCTCCATGACACAGGACGTAATGGAGAGAAACCCTCCGCACAACGTGTTCCTCACTGTGCGGTATCGCGCGTTCCATCTCTTTTCGTTCACACGAGGTTTAAGGAGCGGCTTCGCATCCTTACGAGAAGAGATGGTAGTCGAAGGACGGGAACCCTCGAGACTTGTTCTTAGAGTTAAACAAACGCATGCCATCTTCCTTATGCTTCCGCAGTCATCCATTTCCATACACATCCTTCTTCGTGTAACGACGGCAGGCACCTTCGAAGCGGAGAGCGAAGTCTCGTCTACGTCCCTTATGCCTTCACACCCACTACGGAAAACAGTTTCCTCCTACGGAAACGATACGGCAGTTGAGGGAAGCCTTCTTCACAAGTGGTTTCTCGAGCACCGTCACAGGGCACATTCTAGATGCCTTCACCATGTCACGCGAAAAGTGCTTCCCCGACTTACGTGTATGGCTTTCCTGACGGGTCTCCTTCTCACGCTTCAAACCATGACCTTTTCCATCTGCTCTCTCTCATACTCTTGGAAACGCTTCTCACGGAACAGGATTCGAATCGCGACAGACATTTACACTAGTTACTTCCGTGGCACAGGCACGGGGCACATTCCTTGCGATTTCCCACTTCCATTGCAAAAGTCTACCAGTTTCAGGGAAGGTGATAGTAGACGCACGGTTTCTCTGCAGTGGTGTTTCTGCAGTAGGATACCACACAGACATTATGTGACTATGGATTCCTCGGGAACCCAGATGTAAGCTCGAAGTCGCGATCGGCACAGACGTGGTTCGCCGAGATTCGTGTATGCCTTTCCTTTGGCGAAGTCACATACTTTCGCAAACCCTTCTATCTTCGTGACACATGCTGTTCGTTGAGAAAAGCCCTCCATCAGAAGTTGTGCCGCGAGTGAGGTATATCACCCTTCCTTGCCCTCCGTTTCCTTTCACACTTGGCTTCAAGCCGCTTCGTTCCTTAGCAAAGAGGAAGGGCAGTCGAAGGACCGCACCTCCACAGCGTTGTTTCTTGGAGTTAAGTGTATAGCACGTCCGTTACGCTTCCTCCCACTTCCAGACACACACCTCTCTAGGGGACAACGAGTGTGTTGGTGGTCACGTTCGACCCACATTTCTCTTCACAATTCAGCGTGTGGCATTCTCCTTGTGTTTCCACACAAAGTACCGACAGCGCTTCTATCTTCCCGAAACAAGATCTGAGTTGGGAGAAGCTTTCGACACAAGTTCTTTCCCAAGCAGGGCTCTATGGCACAGTAACTTGCGCCTTCACGTTTAACGTGGGACATTTCCTCCGTCTTCTTCCCTGTAGATGGTAGTGGGAAGACTATTGCTCTACCGTTTTGTTTCTTGAGAGGTGAGTGCAAGACCCTCACACACATATCTCAAAAGGCTTCGCGCTTCGCGAACCAAGGGGTTAGCACGAAATCATGTTTGACGCGGCCTCGTTTCTCTGAGTTCAGTGGAAGGCTCTGCTGACGCTAGCTCACGTACATTTGAAGGCCCTTCCAAATTCGTGACCCGAGACTTTGGTGGAGAGAAGCCCTCCACACAACGTGTTCCCCACTGTGGTGTATCTCGCATTCCGTCTCTTTTCTCTCGCCCTAAGCTTTAACACGGCGCTTCCATCCGTAGGGAAAGAGCTGGTCGTCGACGGACGGCAACCCTCTAGATTTGTCCTTAGAGTTAAACACCCGTAGGCAATCTTCCCTATGCTTCCTCACATCATACATTTCCATACTCACCCTTCTTCGTGGAACGACGGGCGGCACATTCGAAACGGACAGCTCACTCTAGGGCACGTCCCTCGTGCCTTCACGCCCACGGCGGAAAACACTTTTATCTTCCTGAAACCATATGATAGCTGAGGGAAGACTTCTTCACAAGGGGTTTGTCAAGCACCGTCCCAGGACACATTCTTTATGCCTTCACACGTTCGCGCCAGAATGCCGCTCATACGTAGGCGTACGGCTTTCCAGGGTTTCCTTCTCAGACTTAAAGGCATGACCTTTTCCCTCTGCTCTCTCTCGCACTCTTGAAAACATTTCTCACGGAACAAGGTTTGAACCGGGAGAGACAATCTCCACTCCTTATTTCCGTGGCGCAGGCATGGGGCACATGCCTTGCGCTGTCACACTTACCTTGGAATAGACTACCATTTTCAGGGAAGAGGTTGGTAGAAACACGGTTTCTCTGCAGTGGTGTTTCTTCAGACCGACGTGCACGCCGCCTGTTTAGGGTTCCACACGTTCATGTTGTGACTAGGTTTTCCCCGTGAAGCCAGATGGAAGCTCGAAGGCGCGGTTTGACACAGACTTGTTTCGCACAGTGTAGTCTGTGGCTTTCCTTTGGCGAACTCACGTACGTTTGAAAACCCTTCTAGCGTCGTGAGCCGTGGTGTTCATTGAGAGAAGCCCTCCATACAAAGTGGTTCCACGAGTAAGGTATAGCAGGCTTTTCCTCTGCTTCCGTTCACACTCGGCGTCAAGCTGCTTCGATCCTTAGGAAAGGAGGCGGGGAGTCGAAGGACCGCTCCTCCACAGCATTGTCTCTTAGACTTAAGTGTACAGCTCGTTCCTTACGCTTCCTCCCATTTCCAGACACACACCTCCCTAGGGGACAACTTGTTAGTTGGTGGTCGCATTCGACCCACATTTTCCTTCACCATTCAGCCTATGGCATTGTCCTTACGCTTTCACACGAAGTCCTGAAAACGCTTCTCCCTTCCCGAAGCAAGATCTGGGTTGACAGGAGCTTGAGACACAACTCCTCTCTCAAACAGTGGTAGACGGCCCAGCATTTGTGCCTTCACTTTGAACGTCGGAAAGTTCTTCCAACTTCTTCCCCGGAGGCGGTAGTGGAAAGACTAGTTCCCTACAGTTTGGTTTCGTGAGAGGTGAGTGTAAGACGCCTACCTTATATAGCAACGCACATGTCTCCAAAGGCTTCTTTCTTCAAGCACCACGATGTTAGCGCGAAAGCCTGTTTGACATGGCCTTGTTTCTCAGAATTCAGTGTCAGGCTACTACTGCTACTGAGGCTAGCCCACGTACATTGCAAGACCCATCCACCTCCATGACACAGGACGTAATGGAGAGAAACCCTCCGCACAACGTGTTCCTCACTGTGCGGTATCGCGCGTTCCATCTCTTTTCGTTCACACGAGGTTTAAGGAGCGGCTTCGCATCCTTACGAGAAGAGATGGTAGTCGAAGGACGGGAACCCTCGAGACTTGTTCTTAGAGTTAAACAAACGCATGCCATCTTCCTTATGCTTCCGCAGTCATCCATTTCCATACACATCCTTCTTCGTGTAACGACGGCAGGCACCTTCGAAGCGGAGAGCGAAGTCTCGTCTACGTCCCTTATGCCTTCACACCCACTACGGAAAACAGTTTCCTCCTACGGAAACGATACGGCAGTTGAGGGAAGCCTTCTTCACAAGTGGTTTCTCGAGCACCGTCACAGGGCACATTCTAGATGCCTTCACCATGTCACGCGAAAAGTGCTTCCCCGACTTACGTGTATGGCTTTCCTGACGGGTCTCCTTCTCACGCTTCAAACCATGACCTTTTCCATCTGCTCTCTCTCATACTCTTGGAAACGCTTCTCACGGAACAGGATTCGAATCGCGACAGACATTTACACTAGTTACTTCCGTGGCACAGGCACGGGGCACATTCCTTGCGATTTCCCACTTCCATTGCAAAAGTCTACCAGTTTCAGGGAAGGTGATAGTAGACGCACGGTTTCTCTGCAGTGGTGTTTCTGCAGTAGGATACCACACAGACATTATGTGACTATGGATTCCTCGGGAACCCAGATGTAAGCTCGAAGTCGCGATCGGCACAGACGTGGTTCGCCGAGATTCGTGTATGCCTTTCCTTTGGCGAAGTCACATACTTTCGCAAACCCTTCTATCTTCGTGACACATGCTGTTCGTTGAGAAAAGCCCTCCATCAGAAGTTGTGCCGCGAGTGAGGTATATCACCCTTCCTTGCCCTCCGTTTCCTTTCACACTTGGCTTCAAGCCGCTTCGTTCCTTAGCAAAGAGGAAGGGCAGTCGAAGGACCGCACCTCCACAGCGTTGTTTCTTGGAGTTAAGTGTATAGCACGTCCGTTACGCTTCCTCCCACTTCCAGACACACACCTCTCTAGGGGACAACGAGTGTGTTGGTGGTCACGTTCGACCCACATTTCTCTTCACAATTCAGCGTGTGGCATTTTCCTTGTGTTTCCACACAAAGTACCGACAGCGCTTCTATCTTCCCGAAACAAGATCTGAGTTGGGAGAAGCTTTCGACACAAGTTCTTTCCCAAGCAGGGCTCTATGGCACAGTAACTTGCGCCTTCACGTTTAACGTGGGACATTTCCTCCGTCTTCTTCCCTGTAGATGGTAGTGGGAAGACTATTGCTCTACCGTTTTGTTTCTTGAGAGGTGAGTGCAAGACCCTCACACACATATCTCAAAAGGCTTCGCGCTTCGCGAACCAAGGTGTTAGCACGAAATCATGTTTGACGCGGCCTCGTTTCTCTGAGTTCAGTGGAAGGCTCTGCTGACGCTAGCTCACGTACATTTGAAGGCCCTTCCAAATTCGTGACCCGAGACTTTGGTGGAGAGAAGCCCTCCACACAACGTGTTCCCCACTGTGGTGTATCTCGCATTCCGTCTCTTTTCTCTCGCCCTAAGCTTTAACACGGCGCTTCCATCCGTAGGGAAAGAGCTGGTCGTCGACGGACGGCAACCCTCTAGATTTGTCCTTAGAGTTAAACACCCGTAGGCAATCTTCCCTATGCTTCCTCACATCATACATTTCCATACTCACCCTTCTTCGTGGAACGACGGGCGGCACATTCGAAACGGACAGCTCACTCTAGGGCACGTCCCTCGTGCCTTCACGCCCACGGCGGAAAACACTTTTATCTTCCTGAAACCATATGATAGCTGAGGGAAGACTTCTTCACAAGGGGTTTGTCAAGCACCGTCCCAGGACACATTCTTTATGCCTTCACACGTTCGCGCCAGAATGCCGCTCATACGTAGGCGTACGGCTTTCCAGGGTTTCCTTCTCAGACTTAAAGGCATGACCTTTTCCCTCTGCTCTCTCTCGCACTCTTGAAAACATTTCTCACGGAACAAGGTTTGAACCGGGAGAGACAATCTCCACTCCTTATTTCCGTGGCGCAGGCATGGGGCACATGCCTTGCGCTGTCACACTTACCTTGGAATAGACTACCATTTTCAGGGAAGAGGTTGGTAGAAACACGGTTTCTCTGCAGTGGTGTTTCTTCAGACCGACGTGCACGCCGCCTGTTTAGGGTTCCACACGTTCATGTTGTGACTAGGTTTTCCCCGTGAAGCCAGATGGAAGCTCGAAGGCGCGGTTTGACACAGACTTGTTTCGCACAGTGTAGTCTGTGGCTTTCCTTTGGCGAACTCACGTACGTTTGAAAACCCTTCTAGCGTCGTGAGCCGTGGTGTTCATTGAGAGAAGCCCTCCATACAAAGTGGTTCCACGAGTAAGGTATAGCAGGCTTTTCCTCTGCTTCCGTTCACACTCGGCGTCAAGCTGCTTCGATCCTTAGGAAAGGAGGCGGGGAGTCGAAGGACCGCTCCTCCACAGCATTGTCTCTTAGACTTAAGTGTACAGCTCGTTCCTTACGCTTCCTCCCATTTCCAGACACACACCTCCCTAGGGGACAACTTGTTAGTTGGTGGTCGCATTCGACCCACATTTTCCTTCACCATTCAGCCTATGGCATTGTCCTTACGCTTTCACACGAAGTCCTGAAAACGCTTCTCCCTTCCCGAAGCAAGATCTGGGTTGACAGGAGCTTGAGACACAACTCCTCTCTCAAACAGTGGTAGACGGCCCAGCATTTGTGCCTTCACTTTGAACGTCGGAAAGTTCTTCCAACTTCTTCCCCGGAGGCGGTAGTGGAAAGACTAGTTCCCTACAGTTTGGTTTCGTGAGAGGTGAGTGTAAGACGCCTACCTTATATAGCAACGCACATGTCTCCAAAGGCTTCTTTCTTCAAGCACCACGATGTTAGCGCGAAAGCCTGTTTGACATGGCCTTGTTTCTCAGAATTCAGTGTCAGGCTACTACTGCTACTGAGGCTAGCCCACGTACATTGCAAGACCCATCCACCTCCATGACACAGGACGTAATGGAGAGAAACCCTCCGCACAACGTGTTCCTCACTGTGCGGTATCGCGCGTTCCATCTCTTTTCGTTCACACGAGG